>NC_053490.1:416287792-416577792 GCF_905171775.1 Rana temporaria
CTCACCCATGTCTTTATGGACATTGCTTTGTGCACTGGTGCGCAGTCATGTTGGAACAGGAAAGAGCCATCCCCAAACTGTTCCTACAACGTTGGGAGCATGAAATTGGCCAAAATGTCATGGTATGCTGATGCCTTAGGAGTTCCCTTTACTGGAACTAAGAGGCCAATCCCAACCCCTTAAGAGCAACCCGACCTATAATCCCCCCTCTACCAAATGATTTGGAGGCGTGGCCAAGTATGTTTGGCAATATTGTGCGGATGAGCAAGTTTGAGGTGGAGGAACTTGTCTGGCCTGCACAGATTTCCTACCTCAACCGATAGAACACCTTTGGGATGAATTAGAGCAGAGACTGCAAGCCAGGCCTTTTCATCTAGCATCAGTGCTTGACCCCACGAATGTGCTTCTGGAAGAATAGTCAAACACTCCCATAGACACACGCCTTTACCTTGTGGACAGCCTTCCCAGAGGAGTTGAAGCTGTTATAGCTGCAAAGGAAGGACCAACTCAATATTGAATCTTACGGACTAAGACTGGGATGCCATTAAAGTTCATGTGCGTGTAAAGGCAGACATCCTAATACTTTTCATAATATAGCGTATATATACAATGGCCCAGATTCACAGAGAGTGGGCGCACATTACGCCGCCGTAGCGCAAATAAGATACGCTACGTCGACGCAGCACAGAGAGGCAAGCACTGAATTCACAAAGCCAGTGCTCCCAAAACTGCGCTGGGTTTCTCAGCGTAAGCCAGCGTAGGTGGAAGTGGGCGTGAGCCATGCAAATGAGGCGTGACCCCATGCAAATGATGGGCTGAGTGTCAGACAGATACTTATAACGAATGGAGCATGCGCCGTCCCGTGGACGCATACCCGTGCGCATGCTCAGAATCACGTTGGAACAACTGCCTAAGATACGTTGGATCACTGCCTACGGCGTGAACGTAACCTACGCCCAGCCATATTCACTTCCAATGTAAAATACGTAAAATACGCCGGCTTGTGTTCCCTGGGGCAGCCCTTTGCTGCCCCAGGGAATAACTTTACGCCGGACGTATTACTTTCCTCGCACTGCGTCGGATGCACGTACGTTCGTGAATCACTGTATCTCCCTCATTTGCATATTCAAATAGAAAATCAATGGGAGCGCCACATGCGTCCAGCGTAAATATGCGCCCACTCTACGCCGGCGTAGGCAAGTTACGTCGGTGGGATGAAGCCTTTTTTTAGGCGTATCTTAGTTTGTGAGTCCGGCGCATAGATACGACGCCGCATATTTGCACTTACGCGGCGTATCTGGAGATACGTTGGCGCAAGTGCTTTGTGAATTCGGGCCTATATATATTGTGGTATATATATATATATATATATATATATATATATATATATATATATATATATATATATATATATATATATATATATATATATATATCTGTGTATGTATATGTATGCATATATAATTATAGTTACACTTTTATACCATCAGTAAAGGTTATAGCATAGATAGCTCTGACTTTTTCTGCGCCATGCCATGGATTCATAAAAGGATAGCGTTGAATGAGAATTAACTATTTTGTATTCTTTTATAAGGTTTTACTGCCCAAGTTTTACAGAGACCACAAACAAAACAGATTGCAGATAAATAACACTATTATTTTATAAACTATGAGTTATGTCTCATGTATATTTCATTTCCAATACTGTATGTACTGAGCATGTGGTATGCTTCTATTACATTTCTTGCATCACTTTCAAACAGACATTGCTTTTATCTCTATTCCCCTTCATCTCCCCAGTTTTCTTCTACATAGTGTGGTGGACATTATGTTTAAACACTAATTGGAATTTTTAGAAGCCTTTATTTAATTCAGTATTTAAAATTTGCATCACATCCCATTGTATTTTTTTCCCGTAGACCTATTGATAATTAATTGCTAAATTTAATTAGCCTTTGTAAATGGACGCTGCAAAAGGTGTCAGCAGATAATATACAATGAACATCGACAAGCCTTGCATTAATATGTTACATCCTATTCCACGATCACTATGCAAACTTTTGATGATGGTAATAGCTCATACAATGCAACTGATTTTAAGCACATATTATGCATGCCATAGATGTATCCTCTCCTTCTCTGCAGGATTTAATATGCAACCACATAAAAAAGTAAAAAGACATTTCTGTAAAAGATAACTGTTAGTTCTTACTTTGCCACTGCCCATACCTTGGATATTTGCTGTGCTAAAAAAATATTGGCGACTATGGAATATTTAGCAATCAACACACTTCCAGATGTCGGTCTCCCTTCTGCATTCTGTGGTTTCACCTGCTCAAAGCCATGTTACTGCTTTGCCCTACAGTGTCCTGTAGTTACCTCTCTGTCAGAAGTGTCTTTTTCTGGCAAAGCTCTTAAAGAAAGCAAAGATCTAGGCACCAATGGTGGGGTGGATAAGTATTAGTCCTCACTTTTTAATCAGACCCCTTTTTGATATTTTTATGCAGGCATAAGAGTCATTTAAGGAAGTCAGTATTTTTGGGTTCACCATATGTAAGTCAATTGAATTGCTTTATTACAATTTTTGGGTAAATTGAAGTAAGTTGAATTATTCAACTTTACTCTATCCTTACTCAATCTAAGAACCGAATAAAAAACTAGAAAATAGATCTGTCTCCCGATACACTTTCAATAGTACAATATATACTGTACCTTCATTCTGATCACACAATGTTCATACAACTTTAATTTCCCTTACTAGCTTAACATCTATAAAATAAACTAACCTAAGCCACCTATTACTAACACTTTAGGTTTCACAGTGTCAATAAAAACTCTTGGTGGTAGGTTGGTAATTTGTGTAAGCTTATATGAAGTGTCAGAAATTTGCCAAATATTGCTGTGTGTATACAGTACCTATATTTCTAATTATATAGAAGCATGCTATTTAAAATATATTCTTGGTGGAGGTGTCATGGATAGCATTCAAGATGGCCATGTAAGAAAAGAGAACCACTCCACAACAGCCTCAAAATCAAACACAGAGCAACCGTAGGATATTAGGTATACCCTATCTGGCCTGCACAGCTATCATGTCCAAGATAAAAAGAAAAGGAAAGTCACACCTGCAAGACTCACACACCTTTTTTTATTCCGAAAGCCTACAAAATACACTATCCCAATGCCTTGTACCCCTCGGATAAGTCTTCCATCCTATACACCCATAGTTACAGTCCTGCTAGGACTAACAAAAAGTGAAATGGGAATATTCCCCAGTGTCCTGCACACAACTTGAGGACACAGCTGCAGATATTGGCCCAGATTCACAAAGCACTTACGCCAACGTATAACACGTTACACCAACGTTAGTGCCAATGTGCGCCGGCGTATGTGTGCGGCAGACCCACAAACCAACATGCGCCTAAAAACAGCCTACACCCCTACACCCTGCCGACGTAGTTTGCGCATGCCGGCGTAGGGTGGGCGCACATATGAGCTGGGCGCATGGTGCTGCTCCCATTGATTAGCCATTCAAACATGCAAATGAGGGAAATACGCCGATTCACGAACGTGCGTGTGCCCGGCGCATTCTACGTGAGATGCGCGTAAGTTGTGCATCTGGCGTAAAGTTATTCCCCATAAATGAGTTCCAACCCAGCAACCCAGCAACAGACATGCACAGGGAACACAAGCCGGCGTATTGTGCATTGGACGTGTGTCTGGCTGGGCGTATGTTATATGTTCACTGCGTATGCGGTGATCCGGCGTAGCTTAGGCAGTTGTGCCGGCGTGGTTGTGAGCAGGCGCAGGGGGGTGCTGTGCATGCGTCTGCGTCACAGCGCATGCGCAGCTCGTGATACGTACCTGTCTGGCGCTCGGCCCAACATTTGCATGGGGTCACGCCCACTTCCACCTACGTCGGCATGCGCCTTCGAAACCCACGCCACGCTGGCGCAGCGTTGGAAGCACTGGCTTGATGAATGCAATGCATGCCTCTCTGCGCTATGTTGGCGTGCCGTACGGTGTGTGCGCTACGACGGCGTAATGTGTGCCATGCTCTCTGTGAATCTGGGCCTTAGTATCCAGCTTTATAAAAAAAAATGGTGATTTTTAAGGTAACATGATTGGAATGCTTGCCTTCGCCTTCTAGCATTCAGATCCTTTTTAAGATCTGGGAGACAGCGGCATGAAGGTGTTAAAGACCATATTAGGTCGAATGGTGGATGCTAGTAAAATGTCTTTGGTTACTGTCCAAAGGGGATGGGGTGAACAACCAGGAAGAGGGATAACAATAAATGTATGTGTCCTAACCCTGGTTGAGGAGGTGGGTGTGGAGTTGGTTGTGTGGGGTGTCAATGATAAGTGACTAAGCCAGTCTAAAAATGTCCTTGCAAGGTGCCACTTCCCTTGTAAAGTTTGCCTTTAGTAAATCAACTCCACTATATAAAAATGTCTTAAAGAGGTTGTAAACCCTCATGTTTTTTCACCTTAATGAATCCTATGCATTAAGGTGAAAAAACTTCTGGCACTGACCAGCCCCCCAGACCCCCATTTTACTCACCTGAGTCATTCGTACCCACAACAAAGATGCACTCTACCTCTCTACGCGTTGTCTCGGCTCTTGATTGGATAGATTGATAGCAGCACAGTCATTGGCACAGACTGCTGTCAATCAAATCCAATGACGTGGGTGCCGGGGGGCAGGATCAAGTTCTGTATTCTGTGTTAATGGAGTTTGCATGTTCTCCCTGTGCCTGCATGGGTTTCCTCTGTGCACTCAAGTTTCCTCCCACCCTCCAAAGACATGCTGGTAGGTTCATTGGCTCCTGTCTGAATTAGCCCTAGTATGTGTATGTATGAATGTGAGTTAGGGACCTTAGATTGTAAGCTCTGGAAGGCAGAGACCTATGTCAATGTACATATATATGTAAAGTGCTGTGTAAAATGATGGCTCTATATAAATACCTAAAATAAAGACTAATTTCATGGATAAAAATCAAGTTCTCTCAAGGTAACTTTCACCGTTATTTTTTAGCAAAAAATAAATAAACAAAGATTAGTAGCAATAAAAAAAAGGTTGGTTTTTCTAAAGTCAGTTATGCTGTTTACTTTGTAAGTTAATTTCTCCTTATTTCAGTGAATGTGGTTAACATTTACTTTACAAAGCAAACCTAATCACATGCAAGAAGTGTATTTTGTTTGTACATGATTGGATGATGGAATTCAGCAGAGCTTCACCTGTTTCACTAAGCTGGATGAAAATGATCTTGCAAAATGCGCAACTTATTTGCCTTTAGTAAATTAACTCCAATGTGAAAAACAATGTGAACTGCAAATTAGACTGATAAATCTTTGTATTGAAACCGCTCTCTCCTCCCCCCTCTTTTCCTGCAGCCTGACAGGTTGCCTGCTCGGATGAGGGGTCTGGTGTGGATTTTTGGGGGGAACTCCACGCCATTTTTTTTTAAATTGGGGTGGAGTTCCCCTTAAAATCCACAGCAGACCTGAAGGGTCTGGTAATTGAATTTGGGGGGACCCCCATGCTTTATTTTTTATTTTTATGAATGACTTTTCTCTGAATTGCCGGGAGCCGACAATTCATTATAGTGATTTTAAATTACTTTTCTCCTTCAGAAATTACACTTTGTGCAGGGACAGTTCTAAGCATGGGAAACAAGCGCTACTTCACAGGCATACTATACACCCCAAGGTAAGAAATTTAAAGGAATATTTTTTTATTGTTTCACTTTAAGCATTATTAAAATCACTGTTCCCGAAAAAAACTGCAGTTTTTAAAACTTTGTTTGCATTGATACATGTCCCCTGGGGCAGGACCCAGGTCCACAAACACTTTTTAGAACAATAACTTGCATATTAGCCTTTAAAATTAGCACTTTAGATTTCAAACGTTTGAGTCATATAGACTTTAACGGGGTTCTAAAGTTCACAGAAACTTTTGGTCTGTTCGCAGCTTCTGGGGGGGTGTTCGGCTCATCTCTAATGCTAATGTGATTCCTGAAGGGGCGCAACTGAAGGAACAAGGTTATCCCTCTAATATATGCCTTGGTCCTTGGTGGCCAAGGATATCTGGTGAGCGCATTATAATATCACTTCGGGTGAAGCACTATCTATTTGGGAATTTGAAGCACATTGCACTTTAGAAAGCATGGTGTTGGAGTATACACAAGGGATTTAACCATAAGCACTCTTTCATTACTATTGCTTGAATATGCACTCTATTGATTGATTGATATCGTTTATTATTATGCATCAACTAATTTATCTATTGTCTAATTGCGCCCTTCAATATTTTTATTTCATGACTTATTAGTTATCACTAATTTTAGGTGCAGCATTGGATTATTTAGAAATCTGCAGTTGGCGCGGGTACCACATCACTCATTTTTTTTTACTGTTTATATTGTTTCTCTATTGTTTCAATTAAAGTTACTTATTGCAAAAAAAGGCAAATGATTTAATTTTTCATAGCTATATTTATAATAATTCAGTATAAAATGATATAACATTGTATTAAACAAATAATACAGCTGTGATAGAACTATATCAGAAATATACAGTATGTGTATGATGCTTTTAGCAAGATCAAAATTATGCCACACCAAATTTCTTTATATTTGCAACTACTGTAAGCTTTCAGTAATATAATATATACAATTAACTTACATTTGAGAGAAAAAATAAACTGCCTTGAAGATACTTTTAGGAATATTACTTCAGTGAATTTGACTAACTTTACAAAAGTTTCTTTTATAATTTAATTGCTCAAAATACATACATTTTGAGCTGTTTCCATAGAGATAGTTGACCTGCCTCTGGCCTGAGTCTAAGCTATGTTTCTCATTTCGTACACTTGATCTAAATCTGCATGAGTCTCTCTTGTAACCTCATTTCTGCATTCCCACATCAAATTCCATCATCTTCTTATAACAAGTCTTCTTCTTAGCCTTTCCTTTCATACTTAGATTAAAAAGGTAGTATTTTAACATAGGAAGGATTTTTTAAGATGCACATTGTAAGCGATTGTAGGTTCTCTGTGATGCACTGAATATGACCAATATGGGCAATTCAAGTATGCTTGCCTGCATGGTGACTAAAGCTGAGTTTTTTCTGTTTTCCTCAACCAGCTGGATGAAAAAAAAAACTCTCAAAAAAAATCACACAAACAATGTGGATGGAGATCCCTCCCACTGCAGTATTGTATGCTGACAGTGGCAAATCCCCCCCCCCTATCAGAATACATTGATTAACGATGCAGCCATGGGCTGCAGAAATTGATTGCATGTTGGTTTTCTAGCAGGACCGTTCAACAGAAGCCAGTCTAACAATTGGCTTCTGTTGAGCAGACAGGGCTACACACAGATCAAAATTGGGCTGGTTCCTGTTGAACTAGCTGCATTTTGATATGTGTATACTAAGCTTTAGGTATTTTAAAAATAACACATCCATTTTAAGATTATATTTTTGGTAAAATAAACCCACTGGCAAATGTAAATGTAACTCACTAAAGAAATCATACCACTAGACCATTCATTTCAGCAAAATCTTCCCATAAGATGAAAATTATGTGCATTGAACTAATGACTGTTATTTACATGTAAATGTCTTACTTTTGTAGATATCCCAAAGTTCTTAGACTGCTCCTGGGCACCACCATCTTAAATATGAGGTCAGCAGCCCAAGCTAACTCAGGACTCTTAAGATGGCCATACACCATACAATTTTCTTATTCAATTTCCTTTAGATTTCAACTGTGTAGTAGAGGGGCCTGCCTGAATGCATACAAATTTAAAGTGTTTAGATTTGACCTTCTATTATATGGTTTTGGTAAATCTAAATGAAATCTATAGAAGAAAATTGTATAATGTATGGACAGCCTTACTCTATAGTATGCCTCTTTGCTTACCCAGCAGCTGCATGAAAGGTTATGAATGTTGGTGAGGGGAGGGGCAGAGGAGCTGTCAGCAGCACATAGAGTAATTAGACACTCCCATAAGAGGAAAGAACTATGATGTACAAATAAGGAGAGGATCTCAGATCTCAGTTCTGACAGGGGGGAAGGAATGGGTTCCTAGGGCCAAATCTTCAAAGGAGATACGCAGGCGGAACTGCTGTTCAGCCTGCGTATCCCTGTGGCTATCTTTGGAAACGATCCTCAGAAGGATTTTTCCAAAGATAGTCAGAAGATCCGACATCTGTAATAGACTTACACTGTCGGATCTTAGGATGCAGTACCGCATCCGCCGCTGGGGGCATTTCGAGTCGAAATGCTGCTTTGCGTATGCAAATGAGTACTTAAGCAGATCTACAAAGCTTTTTAGCTTTGTGTTTTCTGCGTAAGTTATGTTTTGCATACGTAAAATTAGGGATGCTTTTACAAGGCCTAAACTGTTTAGACCTTGTAAAAACAAACCTTTTTTTCGATCGCCGCGTTTTTTTAAAAATTTCGAATTTTTTTTCCCGGCGCGTATTTTTTTTTTTACCCGACGCAACTTTATTGTCCCGTCGCGATCCACAAAGCCCGGCGTAAAGTACGTTCGCGCGATGCACGTCGGGAAAAATGACGTCACACGCATGCGCCGAACGTCCGGCGCGGGAGCGCGCCTCATTTCAATAGGAATCGCCCCCTCGAGCAGACGACCGCCTTGCGACGGAGGCACTTAGGTTACACGGCGTGTAATTTCTAGGTAAGTGCTTTGTGGATCGGGCACTTAGGTAGAAATTTAACGCCTGTGTAACTTAACTGCTGAAAGTTAAGTTAGGCAGCTTTTTTGAGAATTTGGCCCCTGGTTCCTGCAAAGCAGGGAACAAAATCCATATCTTGTCTTAGTAAAAACACAGTACTTAAAAACACAGGCTAGGCACACCTTTAATACTTTTATTGTCCTGGATGTTTAACCCCTTCCCAGCCAGTGTCATTAGAACAGTGGCAGTGCATATTTTTAATACTCATCACTGTATTAGTGTCATTGGTTCCCGTAAAGTGTCAAAAGTGTCAGTTAGTGTCCAATTGTCTGCCACAATTTCACAGTCCCGATAAAATCCATAAATATATCCCATAGTTTGTAGCTGCTGTAACGTTTGCGTAAACCTAACAATATATACACTTATTTGGATTTTTTACCAAAAAACATATAGCAGAATACATATTGGTCTATATTTATGAAGAACTTAGATTTTTTAATTGTCTTATTGGATGTGTTTATAGCAGAAAAAAACACAGTGGTGATCAAAAAACACCAAAAGAAAGCTCTGTTTGTGGAAAAAAATGACATCAATTTTATTTAGGTACAGTGTAACACGACCGCACAATTGTCAATTAAAGTAATGCAGTGCGTATCACAAACAATTACCTGGTCATGATGGGTAGTAAATCTTCTGGACAGCAAACATTGCATACTTGTAGAGGAGAACTGGGGCTACATGTGTGCCAAGTTTTGAGCCCAGGGGACCGGGTCCCCACATTTACTGGAGAGATTACAGTTTAACATGGGAGTCTATGGAAGGGGTGCTCGAATTTAGAAAATCGGTGCTTCCCGGCCATAGGTCCCCTGGACAAAAAACTTTGCACACTTGTAGATGGAGAGTGGGGTTATATGTGTGCCAATACGGATGGCTGGTACTGGGTCCCAAAGTCCAGGAGATCAGGCGCAAAAAGGTGACTCGAGTATAAACCAAGGGGGGCATTTTCAGCACCAAAACATTTACAAGTTAGCATTTCTTCAATGTTTTGTTGGGGCTTGCATGGTAAAATCACCTTGATATGTATACCACTGGTAGCATAGCTAACAGTAGGGACATGTATACTAGTTTCTGCTTTAAAGGAAGTAACCAGGTTGATGATGTGTACCATCCAATGAGTAAGTCAAACTTTAAAGAAATGTCCATAGTGAACACAAATCTATTAACTAGTTTTTCTCCATAATAATACTAGCTGAATTTGCATAGCATAGTGTATGACAATAAGTTGTTAATACGGTATTTTGAATATAAAATTATGCATAAAGCAACATGGGCAGTATATTGACGAAAAAACAAAAAGCACATTGACCACTGTCTAACTGACAAAAGGCATGAAAAGTACTATGTAATGTATGTCTAAAACATAAAAGAAAAATATTACAATTTAGACAATTTTATGGTACTTTCTAGGTATAGACAAAAAATATCACAACAAATATTGCTTTACTATTTTCTGGTCAAGTTAACAGTCTCCTGAGTCATCTAGCTGCTAATTGGACTAAGATGATTGTGCTAGTCTTATATTTAATAAGCAGGCTAGAGTTGGAGAGGTGACATGGGAATATGTAAAACAGAACCAACCCTAAATATGCAGTGTGGCAGAGGTATACTATTTAAATTATAAGACTTGTTGGAGATATTGACAAAACATTTGGCAGCTAAAATGGTTTAGTACTTCAATAAAAAACACAAAATGTGTGCAAGCACAAGCTGTAATCACATTTCTAGGTGTTTTAGATGTGTTATTTTTACACAATTAACCTAGATTTCTAAAATAAAATAAAAAAAGTATTAATTTTATTATTCATCCTCCAGCTATGTTTGTTACATTCCTGTATCAGTCTATTCCATGGTTAAGTTATTTTTGTAGCTATTATATTCTATTTTTACCACCTTGGTCAATATTTCTCTGGATTCTGGTTCAACTCTTGCTTTGCTGAATTATAACACTCTGGATTGCACTAGAGCTCAGTTCTGAATTCTACTGCAATTTATGAAAGCAGTGAAGCAAACCATAGCGCAGGCTCGGAAGACCCTCACATTTTGTACCCTAGAGACTAAAAAAGAGACTAAAAACAGGGTTACTCAAGCAATGATACACAGTAAAATTGAAGCAACCATACAGGATAAAGTCCCTAAGCATCTTAAAATCTGGCAACCCTGGGTGGATCATTTTCTCCCACCTGTTTTTTTATGAGTCTCTCCTTGAACCCTGATTCCTTATCTTTTTCTATTAATATAGAGTCTTGGGTCCACTTGAAAGGGTTGGCCTTGCTCTTCCTCTATTTCTATTTTCTTTTCCACTTCTCTTTTCTATTTCATAGCCTAACCACTCCAAAATGATGTTTTGAGTTTTGTTCATGAATATCTCAAGTCCTTAACTCTTAGACCGCTTGTAACCACTACTGGTTCTACTGAAGTCCAATTTATTATATTTTGGAGGCTTTGTGTATTTACTTTACCCTATATGTTGTTTATCTACGATGATAGTAGATTAAGTTGTACTTAATGTGTTCTGGTCCTTTCAGAACATTTTTTAAATATGCTAGTTTAGACTATTTTACAAACTAAAACATTATAGAAACATAATGTCCATCACTGCAAATTTACCGAAAATTGGCCTAGGGAATATTTGCCATTTCATGCTTATGTATGCCTTTTCCATCATAACTGATACATTATTAATATAAGGTGGTAAACAATACAACAGTAAATATAACCTTCAAGACACTATTTTACATAATAGCTAATATGTGGTAAACAATACACAATAAATATAACCTTCAAGACCTAATTTACATAATTTCTATCAGGTGCCTAGTTTGTATAGATAGCTGTGCTTGCATGGATCAAGAATGGGATCTAAATTATATTTAAACTCATAGGAGGCTTCTCATATACTGTACACATGGAGGTTAAATTACTAAAACCAAATATGATGTTACTTTGCAATGGATTAGGAGAAGCTCTGCTGACTTCCATCATCAAAAAGTATTCAAACAAAAATACTGGGCCAGATCCACAGAAGAATTACACCGGCGTATCTATTGATACGCCGTGTAATTTCAAAGTTCCCGCGTTGTATCTTTGTTTTGTATCTACAAAACAAGATACGACTGCATCTGGGCTTGATCCGACTGGCGTTCGTCTTAGTACGCCGTCGGATCTTAGGTGCATTTTTCCGCCGGCCGCTAGGTGGCGTTTCCATCGAATTCCGCGTTGAGTATGCAAATTAGCTAGATACGGCGATCCACGAACGTACGTCCGGCCGGCACATTTTTCTACGTAGTTTCCGTAAGGCTTTTTTCGGCATATAGTTACCCCTGCTATATGAGGCGTATCCTATGTTAAGTATGGCCGTTGTTCCCGCGTCAAATTTAGAATTTTTTACGTTGTTTGCGAATAGGGATTTGCATAGAATGACGTCATCGTCGTAAACATTGGCTTGTTCCGGTTTATTTTCGAACATGCGCACTGGGATACCCCCACGGACGGCGCATGCGCCATTAAAAAAAACATCATTTACGTCGGGTCACAACGTATTAACATAAAACACGCCCCCATCACATACATTTGAATTGCGCGCCCTTCCGCCGCCAAAGTTACACTACGCCGCCGTAACTTACGGCGCTAATTCTTTGAGGATAAGGAAAATGTGCTGTAAGTTACGGTGGCGTAGTGTATCAGAGATACGCTACGCCGGACGTAGGAATGCGCTGCTCTACGAGGATCTGGCCCACTGTTTTTATTTACTGATTTTAGTTCCTTGCATGTGATTAGGTATTATTTGCAACATGAAGTTTTACATCATTCACTAAGCTACACAGACGTCCCTTGCAAAGTTTGCAGCCTACTTGCCTTTAGCAAACAAACCCCATAGTGAGGGATCCCAGGGTATAATGCTACAGTATGTGGAAAATTTTTTGTTTTCTCAAAATTTCTGTTCCAAGTCCTGAAGCCCAAAAGAAAAGAACCATGTAATAAAGGGAATTGAGAATGTGCCTCAAAATTGTAAACTACCCAGTTAAAAAAAATATTATTGCAATGATTAAAATACACAGACCACATAGTACATAGTACTATGTTGGTAGTTTCTAAGTTCTGTTTTTGTATACTTTTGGTTTTTGCTGCACTCATGAAATTATGCAGGGTCAATCAGTCCTGAAGAAGTGGAGTATGCCACAAAACATCTAGACCCTCTATACATTGACTTGACCACATGGAATTTATAAATATGTGTTAATCATTGCAATATTACATTTTCATGGATTTTTTTGGCTGAGTAGTTTACAATTTTGAGGCAAATTCTAAAGTCACATTATTACATGGTTCTTTGACAATATATATAATGTAGGGGTGGTGCCTCTGATGGCCAAATACAATTAATTACACTCCACCTTGAAATTCATTAGATTTATTAGAAGTCCTGAAATCCAGAGGCACATTTTGGGTGGGATAAAGCCTTCATTAACTGGTCCACATCTTACAGTACCTGGTAGCCAGACCTCATGAGTCTCATCTGTCTATAGGCCTTTATATATGTCAGCTGACTGATGCTCAGGGCTTTCTCTCTCTGTGGTTGCTGGTGTAAAAAAAAGGCTGATTGTTAACAGAACACTCCAAATACTAAAATGGTTCAGTATAGCGGGTTTCCTGTATGTTTTGGAGAACCCATTGAGTGGGGGCAACCTGCTATTTTGGAACTGATCCAAATTTAGTTAGTGGCTCGTATAAATATATATGTTTTTCATATTATATGCTATGGATTTGTTGTGCAAGTCTCTCCTGCATTCAAAAAGTTTTTTCTGCTTCCTTGCTGATTAAAAGTGCAAGACAAACCTGCTTGGACTGTTCCTGAGTGTCCCTGTCTTAGGTCTGGTCTACCACTGCCAATGCTAGCTAAACCTGAAAACAAGAACATGGTTGCACAGTTCATCATGTTGAAAAGGACACAGGACCTTCAAACTTAGTGTGGGTGTGTGTGATTTGAGTCATTAGGAATTCCCATGCCCCTGTCTGTTGTGTTATTTTAGTTTAAGAGTAAACCTATTCTCATCCTTACCAAAATATTATCCATGTGTCTTCTTCAAAGACCGTACACATAACAGTTTGATACTGTTACTACACCTTTGAAACATTTTCATACTGTGATCATCTCTGATAATGATGTCCAGAGCAGAAAAAAAGCATTGGTTGGGGCTTCCTGTCTGTGGCACCACTTCTGCTGAATGGAACACACCCCCTAGGTCTAACAGGTAGTGGGGCTTAGTTCCTGTAATAGGCACGTTTTTATGTAAGTGCACAGTTTTGCTTTTATATTTAAAACATTTTAATAAAGTTTACTACACTATTGCTGGATTCTTGATTCTTTATTCTCTGGTGGTGGCGCTGGAAAAGGGAGACTGGATGGTATAGAAGGCAAGGGGCTGTACAACTGATGTGGAGTTTAAGGAGAGTAGTGGATCACTTCTTTAGCCGCAACAGTATAAAAAACCTATTGCAGACCCACTGATCAACATAAGGGGCTGACAAATCTTGTGAGTGCATCACACAGTAATGGTTTATGAAATATGCTTGGAGGAGGAGATGTACTGTAGTCCCATGATAGGTTTAGGATTGATAGCTAAAACAGGCTTCTTTTACTTAATTACTTGGTCACGTTGTAGGAAGAATCTACACCACAGTGTCTTTTTGGACTTTTTTGTGGGCACTCATTGCACTTGTTTTTTTGTTTTTTTTATACAGTTGTGCTCATAAGTTTACATACCCTTACAGAATTTATGATTTCTTGGCCATTTTTCAGAGGATATGAATGATAACACAAAAACTTTTCTTTCACTCATGGTTAGTGTTTGGCTGAAGCCATTTATTATCAATCAAATGTGTTTACTCTTTTTAAATCATAATGAGAACAGAAACTACCCAAATGACCCTGATCAAAAGTTTACTTCAATACAGGGCTTTTATACCCACCTCAATACCGGACCTATTCTGGCACTTCTCTCCTACATGTACAAATCAACATTCTTTTGCTAGAAAATTACTCAGAACCCCCAAACATTATATATGTTTTTTAGCAGACACCCTAGGGAATAAAATGACGGTCATTGCAACGTTTTATCTTGCAGGGTATTTGCGCAATAATTTTTCAAACACCTTTTTTTTGGAAAAAAAAAATTTCATGAATTTTTCATGCGGCCATACCTCACATGTGTGGTTTGAACAGCGTTTACATATGTGGGCGGGACTTACATGTGTGTTCGCTTCTGCACGCAAGCTACTGGGGACAGGGACGTTTTAATTTTTTTTTATAAATTTTTTGTATTATTATTTATTTTTGTTACACTTTTTTTACATTTTTTTAATCACTTTTATTCCTATTACAAGGAATGTAAACATCCCTTGTAATGGGATAGGTGTGTGACAGGTGCTCTTTATGGAGAGATGCGGGGTCAATAAGACCCCGCATCTCTTCTCCAGGCTGGAAAGCATGAGATTGTGAAAAAAAATCACCGTACTCATGCTTACTAGCCGCAATTGCGGCTTTGTTTACTCACGGGTACCCGGGCATGACGTCATCACATCGCGCCTAGGCCTCCGACGGTCATAGAGATGACATCTCTATGTTTCATAGCCGGCACTGGACGATTCTTTCTCCGGGTCCCCGATGGCAAACTCGCCGATCACACGGGCAAGACCAGAGGAGTACCAGAAGGTGGTAGAAGGGGGGAGACATCCGATCCCACCACCTGCAAAAATAATTAAGTGGCAAAGCAGGGAATTGCCAGCTGAAAAGAATGATATCTGGATGATACCTGCAGCTGCATTTCAAGTCGTGGACATCATATGACGTGGACCTGGGTGAAGTGGTTAAATTAAATTAAATTAAAGATATTTGTCTGCCAATAACAACAATATAACTTTTTTTACTGGACAGGTGTAAACAACAAAATGCAGGTTTGTATTTGTCAATAAATCATTCAATGTATTTGAATGTTCACGCTGAAAAATTTCTTTATATGTTGGTTACCATTGCCTTATGATAGGTATGTAGCTTCATTCATATATTCTAGTCTTGCACAGTTGAGATTGTTTGTGAATGCATGGTTCAAAACTCTTTGAATTGCATACTCATGATGATTATATGGCATATCTTTTCAATAGCTGAACTGTTATAGTTTGGACAATTACACTAATGACATCTGGTGGCCTCAGGCAATTACAAGAAATGCTTGTTTAGCAAAAGGTCACAATCTGATGCCTGAAGTATTTCTTTTTTATTCAAGACAGTTCTAGATGTAATATAGCTGCATGTTTTTGCTATTCTAGTGATGATATTTTAACGTGTTACAGAAAATTTGAAATACATTTTAACTGTAAACACATTTATTTTAAATTCCCTATTGTACAGTAAATCTTATTTTTAGCCACATTCTTCAAGAAGTCAATTTGTGCACATTGCATATTTAAAAATATTTATTAGAGGACTTTAACCACTTCAGCCCTAGAAGAATTTACCCCCTTCCTGACCGGGCCATTTTTTGCGATACAGCAACTGACAATTGCGTGGTCGTGCGATGCTGTACCCAAACAAAATTGATGTCCTTTTTTTCTTACAAGTAGAGCATTTGTTTGTTTTTTTGCGCTTCAAACAAAAAAAGAGTGACAATTTTGAAAAAAAAACAATGTTTTTTACTTTTTGCTATAATAAATATCAAAAAAAAATGTTTCCTCAGTTTATTCTTCTAAATGTTTTGGTAAAAAAATGCAATAAGCATATATTTATTGGTTTGCGCAAAAGTTATAGCGCCTACAAAATAGGGTATTGATTTATAGCATTTTCATTTTTAATTTTTTTACTATTAGTGGTGGCGATTTATCTGGACTGCGACATTGCGGCGAACAGTTTGGACACTTTTGACACTTTTTTGAAACCGTTGACATTTATACAGTGATCAGTGTTGTAAATAGCCACTGATTACTATATAAATGTCCCTGGCAGGGAAGGGGTTAACACTAGGGGTGATCAAAGGGTTAAATGTGTTCCCTGACTGTGTGTTCCCTCACTGTGGGGGATGGGACTGACTGGGGCAGGAAACCGATCATTGTTCCTATATACTAGGAACACACAATCTGTCTCCTCTCCCCTGACAGAATGTGGATATGTGTGTTTACACACACAGGTCCATGTTCCTGCTCTGTCAGGAGCGATCGTGGGTGCCCGGCAGACATCACGGCCACCGGGCACGTGCATAAGCTCCTCATTGATGGGACGGGCCGATGTCTGCCCAGGATTGGAGATCCCATTTGACTATACGCTGGGAATGAAGTGATTACAGTGCTATTTATTATTGAGGCTCCTGGCATAGGACATTCATTTCCTTTGCTTCTACACTTTATTTTATATCATGCTGGCTACTGAAAGAGGTATAAGCCTAACAAGAGTTGGTTAGATATACTGCTTAATCTACTATAAGTGTAACATTTCTCCCTACTTTAGGGCCTACTTGTAAAATGTTTCTCTTCTCACATACTCTGTAAGTGAAGCCAGTGGCGGCTGGTGTTTTTTTTTTGAGGGGGTGGCAAACAACAACCCCCCCAGTTGGTCGGCTGGCCGGCAGAAACCCCCCCACCCAGGCACTAACTATTGACTTAATATTGATTCGCTGTTGTAACACACCTGGGTGGGCTCAGAGCGCACTCTCTGTGGCCCGAGTCTACCCTGAATTGAAACCTATTATTAGCCTCTGGCTCTAATTGGTACTTCAAAAAAATACCCCCTCCACATTGGAATCCAAGTGCCGGTGTCCTTAAAGGGGCCAGATTCATGGAAAGGGGAGGCGGCGATCGACGGGGGCAGCGCCTGTGTGCCCTTAATGGACGGGCGGCCCCTGAGTAAAGCACTAAATACAAAAAAGTAGTTATATGGAGAACAAGAGACAATAGAGGGAAACAAAACAGGAGCATTAACAAAAAAAATGGCAAAGATCTATGTCAAATTATGAAGTGAAATCTCTCTATATTTAAGGGGGCAAACAAGAATGCAATTTTTTTGTAAAAATTGCATCCAAATGCATCCAAAGTCGGAGGTCGTCTTATATGCCGATGACAGTCTCCGTCAGGCTGCGGGCATCCATGATTTAAAAGCCGCGCCTCCTCCTCAGACAGTTCAGTGATAGACGGAACACAAATTTTCCCAGCAGGGCCTCTGTTCAGTGTTCCGCCTATCACGGATGGCTTCTCATCCTCGGACGAGAGGACATCCATGATAGGCGGAACACTGAACAGAGGCACTGCTGGGAAAATTTGTGTTCCGCCTATCACGGAACAGTCTGAGGAGAAGGCGCGGCTTTTGAATCATGGATGCCCGCAGCCTGGAAGCCATAATCTGCAACAAAATAAGGTAGGGAGATCGTCTTGGCCGGCACAGTGGGGGCAAGTGATGGCACAGTGGGGGCAAGTGATAGCACAGTGGGGGAAAGTGATGGCACAGTGGGGGAAAGTGATGGCACAGTGGAGGCAAGTGATGGCACAGTGGAGGCAAGTGATGGCACAGTGGAGGCAAGTGATGGCACAGTGGGGGCAAGTGATGGCACAGTGGGGGCAAGAGATAGCACAGTGGGGGCAAGTGATGGCACAGTGGATGCAAGTGATGGCACAGTGGGGGCAAGTGATGGCACAGTGGAGGCAAGTGATGGCACAGTGGAGGCAAGTGATGGCACAGTGGGGGCAAGTGATGGCACAGTGGAGGCATGTGATGGCACAGTGGAGGCATGTAATGTAATGGCACAGTGGAGGCATGTAATGTAATTTAATGGCACAGTGGTATTTGAAAAAAGCATGTTCCTGTCAGTGGTTGTTCCGGCTGCCCCTCAGCTTCCAGAAAGACTAGTAAAAAGGGGGTAGTCTTATATGGCGAGTAAATCCCAAAACCAAAATTTTTCCTGGAAAAATAGGGGGTCGTCTTATACGCGCAGTCGTCTTATACGCCGGCAAATACGGTACTCCCTTGCCCCCACCCCCTCATATTCTCTAAGAAATAGAGAAGAGGATGTAAACTAGAGCTGTAGTTTAAGATTCATAGCATCTTCATAGAATGTATTCCAATAAAGTTTATTTATCTTCCATAACCCTTTGAATCTAAAGCCTCTAAATATCAACATTTGGACTGGTCAGAAAAGATGAATTCATGTATACATCTTATTGTTAATTAAACAAATTAAAGCTATTTAATAACTGATAATAACATGCTAACACCAATTGTATATTTTTTCTGTTAGTACAAAGCAAATTTATGGATTTATTCAATGTAATGTCAATAAAACCATTTCAGTATTACCAGTTAAACATGTTTTTTTTTACATTTTTTTTTTAAGCAATGTAGGAAGGAAGTAAAGTTACTTTTAGGACTCATGTCACTAGGTGTAGTACTGTGTGCAGAAGGTCAGCAGAATCCCATTTTCTTTAATTGAGCAGTACACTTTATAATTACACTGCATTTCTTGTTGAGGTGCTCTGTCCTAATGAATGTATTTGAACTGTAGGTGAAGCAGGTCAAACACAGCCTTTTCAAGTCAAATGCTGCTCTTGCTGTTTCAAAAGGAGGATATTACTATGCAATATGTCATATTTACCTACAGTAAATATAAAAACATATACAAATTTTATATGTGAGGCCCCATACACACGAGAGAATTTATCCGCGGATACGGTCCAGCGGACCGTTTCCACGGATAAATCCTCTCAAAGATTTCCGCAGATTTCTATGCGATGGAGTGTACTCACCATCGCATTGAAATCCGCGCGGAAATCCTCTGGCGATGACGTGTCGCGCCGTCGCCGCGATTATGACGCGGCGACGGGCGCGACGCTGTCATATAAGGAATTCCACGCATGCGTCAAATCATTACGACGCGTGCGGGGAATCCCTTTGGATGGATGGATCCGGTGAGTCTGTACAGACGAGCGGATCCATCCGTTGGGATGGACTTCAGCAGATGGATTTGTTGAGCATGTCAGCAAATATTCATCTGCTGGAAATCCATCCCAGGGGAGATTTATCCGCGGATAAAGATCCGCTGGCGTGTACACACCATAGGATCTATCCACTGAAACCCATTTGCTGGGATTTATCTGCGGATGGATTCTATGGTGTGTATGGGGCCTCAGTCTTGACCATATTAAATAAAAAATATGTTCAAAACCACTACGCAATCCTTTAGAGCTTTTTGTAGTGTAAACGAAAATAGCAGGAATATTGTCAGCAACACCATATCAAAGTATGTAATTAAAGAAAAACTATTTTTGGCCTTAAATTTCATTATTTTCTTACAAAAAGAAAAAAAAAAACAGCACTATTGTTTAGGAATCCAATTATCCAGTATAAAAAAAGGCAAAAGCTATTTCTATGAACAAATGACCCAGTCCTTAGCTCATTAAACTGTCAAAGGTTTTCTGTTGCCAATGATGGGAAATGATCAATGTTAGCAGAAGGTACATTCCCTTCCATTGATCCCACCAGCAATTTCTTGATAGTGACAGACATGGTTTTAAGCTCATTATTTTAACGTACCTTAACATCTGTTGGTTTTCACTCATGAAATGTCCTGTCAGCTAGCACATGTAAACTAGGGTGTCTCTTGCCCAATGAATTATTTATATGATCTAAACACAGATAGATCAAGTGTGCAATAGTGAATGAAAAGCAGGATGAGGCAATTATGTACAAGTGTATTAACACTGCCGAGACATTTAGATTATATGTACAATGATTACTCAGTTCTATACATTACGTTTTATTGCTGGATAATCTGTCAAGCTTCATAGTTTATGCACATGAGGGTCTACATTAATGAAAGGGAGATATGTTCTTCAGCATTATTTTATTTGCTCTTATGTTAACCAGTACTTGCTCAGAAACAAAGAAAATAATAGTTCAGAAGAGTCTTAAACTACTATAAAAAATGACTGTTATATTTGATTTACAAATATAATACCATTACATGGAGTTTCAGTAAGAGAGTTTCAGCTTTATGTAATCTTATCAATGTAGTGCTTAACCACTTCAACCCCGAGAGGATTTGCCCTCTTAATGACCAGGCCATTTTTTTGTGATACAGCACTGCGTCGCTTTAACTGAAAATCACGCAGTGGTGTGACGCTTTACTGAAACAACATTTTCATTTTTTTTTTGTCACAAATATAGATTTCTTTTGGTGTTACTTGATCACCTCTGCGGTTTTTATTTGTTGTCAAATAAACAAAAAAAAGTGACAATTTTGAAAAAAATATATATTTTTGTTTTACTTTTCGCTAGAATGAATATTCCCAATAAAAAAATAAAACATATTCATCAGTTTAGGCCCATATGTATTCTTCTACATATTTTTGGTAATACAAATCTCAATAAGCTAATCAATATTGATTGGATTGCCCAAAAATTATAGCGTCTACAAAACAGGGGATAGATTTATGGCATTTTAGTTGTTTTTTTTACTAGTAATGGCAGCGATCTGCGATTTTTAGTGGGACTGTGACATTGTGGTGGAAAGATGGGACACTTTTGACACTTTTTTGGGACCAGTGACATTTATACAGCGATTAGAACTAAAAATATCCATGGATTACTGTATAAATGTCAGTGGCAGGGCAGGGAATGAGCACGATGTTCGTGTCAAGCGTAAGTTCGACTCGAACATCGGATGTTTGTGCGTTCCCTGAATACTGAACACTATGGGGCATTCACATGAAATGTGAGTGAGCGCGGAACACACCGCAATGAATCGCGAGACGTCAATGCACTGCAAGGTCATAGTGTATTGACAGCTGCTGATTGGCCAAAGCATGCACCTCTGTTGTGAGAGCATGGCTGAGGGAGTCAACGCCCCACACTATGTTAGGCTGCTTACATAGTGGCCTTACATAGTTTTATGAATCAGAGCAGCAAAATTACATTTATAAAGGAAAAAAAATAATTTAAAACTGCTTGCGGCTGTACTGTATTGCAGGATCCCAGCAATATAGATAAAAATCATTGAAAAAAAGGCGTGAGTCCCCCCAGTCCTTCGGGTCTGGAATGGATGTTAAGGGGAACTCTTCACCAAAATAAAAAAATACTGTGGGGTCCCCCCTAAAACCCAGGCCCTTCAGATCTTGTATGGATTTGAAGGGGAACCCTGCACCAAAATGTTAAAAAAAATGGCGTAAGGTCCCCCCAAAATCTATACCAGACCATTATCTGAGCAAGCAACCTGACAGGCCACAGGAAAAGGGGGGGACGAGAGAGCGCCCCTCCTCCTATCAGTACTTATCAGTGCCCATCAGTGCTGCCACATCAGTGCCGCAACATCAGTGCTCTTCAGTGCAGCTTATCAGTACCCATCAGTGCCGCCTCATCAATGCCCATCAGTGGCGCCTCATCAATGCCCATCAATGCAGCCTCATATGTGCCTATAACTGCAGCCTATCAGTACCCATCAGTACAGCCTCATCAGCACACATCAGTGAAATTACCTATTCACAAAATTGTATAACAGAAACAAAGAAACAAATTAAAATGATCATTTTTTTTCATTTGTCTAGCAAAAATAAAAACGCAGTGGTGATTAAAAGAAAGCTCTATCTGTCTCAAAAATGTCAGATAGATACAGTGTTCCATGACCATGCAATTGTCATTCAAGGTGTGACAGCATTAAAGTTGGGTGAAAGTGCCCAGTAGGCAAATTAGATTTTGAAAACTAACTATTCAATTTCTTTATACAATTATATATATATATATATATATATATATATATATATATATATATATATATATATATATATATATATATATATATATATATATACATATATATATATATACATATATATATATATATATATATATATATATATATATATATATATTGTGGCAGCAGGCAGGTTAAATTCCCTGGTTGCATCCAAGATGCAGTCTATATATCCCCTAGGTTCAGGCTTCATGCCACTTTATACCTCTAGAGGGAGTGCTGGGAGTCCTGCTGGAGGACTTGATGGGCCCAGCTGATTTAGGTGAACTCATTAGGTCCTCTACAAAAGCTCCCAGCATGCACAGAGAGATGCTCCAACCTGGAACCAGATTTGTGTGATTAGTCTGGGGAGTGTGATCTCTGTGCGGTGAGACCAAGCCTGTGTGGCTAATGCTAAAGAGATTTAAACAACAGGGAGTCAGAGACTGGGGCAGCACAAGCAGGGCCGGATTTCCCACAAGGCCAACAAGGCCAGGCCTCGGGGCGGCACTGTGTGCAGGGGCGGCACCGTGCGGCGGAGGAGACAAGTAATTTTTCAGCGGTGCGGGCCGGAGAGAGATTCTCTCATTGCCCACACTGCTCTTACAACTTCCGCCCTTACTTACAGGCTGCGCGACACAGAAGAGAGAGAATGACGTCATCTCTCACCGCCCGCCCTCACTCTCATCTCATGTGCCTCTGTTTTATGATTCACCTGCAGCTAGTTTCCTCGCGTGGGGGAGGAGAGGGGGACAGAATTGTACCTGGCTGCAAGTACTCTACATGCAATTAGTGACAAACTGGTACTTTTTGGGTGGCAGTCAGGTAACTGTGGCAATCCCCATTCTGCTAGCAGGCAATGTGGCAAGTGACATGCCCATCTGGTGGCAGGCAGTGTGGCAAGTGACATTCCCATCTGGTGGCAGGCAGCATGGCAAGTGACATCCCCATCTGGTGGCAGGCAGTGTGGCAAGTGACATCCCCATCTGGTGGCAGGCAGCATGGCAAGTGACATCCCCATCTGGTGGCAGGCAGCGTGGCAAGTGACATTCCCATCTGGTGGCAGGCAGCGTGGCAAGTGACATTCCCATCTGGTGGCAGGCAGCTTGGCAAGTGACATCACCATCTGGTGGCAGGCAGTGTGGCAAGTGAAATTCCCATCTGGTGACAAGCGACGGTGGCAAGTGACACGCTCAGGGCTCCCACTCATTCTGCTTTATGGTGAGTTGAGCTATTTCATTTTATATTACTATGTGATGATAGAAATAATGCATTTCAATCATTCTGACACTATAACAACCATGGTGCCGGAATGATTGAAGCACTAACACCAGTCATTGTCTGCGAAAAATCGATCGCCCCCCCATGTGATGATGGGGGGGGGGCGGCATTGAAGGACCCGGCCTTGGGGCGGCAAAGGGAGTAAATCCGGGCCTGAGCACAAGGCTGTACCCAATTGTTAGTTAGGGACACCAACGTGTATAGCGAGCAGGTCAAGTTGACCAGGATTTATTTTTGTATTTCTTTTGTTTTCTGTCATATTTTTATTTTGTATATAGTTCAAATAAAGCCGCACCTTTTTGTTTTCCTCCTACCACTGTCTGCTGTGCCTAGTGTTTTTGTGTGCTAAACCCTTCCAGGGGGTCACACACACCCGCTGCCGGGCTAACCCCTCACAATATATATATATATATATATATATATATATATATATATATATATATATATATATATATATATATATGTGTGTAATTGTTTAGTGCACAAAATATAAAACATAAATAATCTTCAACAAATGTGCATAATAACCCTCAAGGTCTTGTCTTTCAAAATGCATTCATTCTGTTTTAGTAAAAAAAATAACATCAGTTCCATCAAACAGCAATACGTGTCCTTGCACCAGTCCAAAAATAATCTGTTCTTATTATTATCCTCACATCATAAAACATCACTAACTCTTGCTGAAAATTGCCACCACCTCTTGCAGGGATCACCGCCACTCATGCATAAACTAATAAATATGTGTTTTCCCTCAATTGTTAACCTCTAACTTACATGAGGTCAAAAACGCCTGTATTCCTTTCCCAATCAACAAGCATCCATACATCTTCAACTTAGACTGCTGTCGCCATCTCCAAGGAAACATATTTTATGCATACATCAACATATAAAAAGGGACTATCTAGTGCTCTCAGTACAGTAAGATTTCTTAAAAACCCATTCAAATGTAACAATGAAATACAGCACTTTTATTTAAATCACATCCACAATCAATGCTATGCAGTTCTCCCACTGTGACACTTCAAGCCTACCATCCTTCAGAAGGGATACACGATACTCTGCCTACTAGCGTGATGGTGTCACAGACTAACCCTGCTTGATACGTTGCGTCCTTAATGCACTTCCTTAAAAAAACTGTTGTTATGATAGTCAGTCAATGTATACATGAGTCATTGACAATGTCTCCTTCTTCTATTATCACTTTGTCATAACTGAGTTTAGTGTCATAAGTAATTCCATTTTATTGTTGATTACAAAGCTAAAGGCCCAGATTCACAAAGCACTTACACCGACGTATAACCAGTTACGCCGATGTAAGTGCAAATGTGCGCCGTCGTGTCTGTGCGCCAGACCCACAAACAGATATGTGCCTAAAACCAGGCTACACCCCGCCGACGTAGCTTGCTTATGCCGGCCTAGGGTGGGCACACATTTAGGCTGGGCGCATAGTGCCGCTTCCATTGATTAGCCATTCAAACATGCAAATGAGGGAAATACGGCGATTCGCGAACCTGCGATTGCCCGACGCATGCTACGCGAGGTGCGCGTAAGTTGTACGTCCAGCGTAAAGTTATTCCCCATAAAGGAGCAACCCAGCAGCAGACATGCAGAGGTCTTTACCAGGGAACACAAGCCGGCGTATTTTACGTTGGACATGTGTCTGGCTGGGCATAGCCGTACGCAGTGATCCGGCGTAGCTTAGGCAGTTGTGCCGGCGTGGTAGTGAGCAGGTGCGGGGGGCAGGCGCGGGGGTGTGTGCGCATGCGCAGTTCATGATACGTACCTGCCTGGCGCTCGGCCCATAATTTGCATGGGGTCACGCCTCATTTGCATGGGTCACGCCCACTTCCACCTACGCCGGCATACTCCTATGAAACCTACGCCACGCTAGCGCAGCGTTGGGAGCACTGGCTTGCTGAATTCAATGCTTGCCTCTCTGCGCTGCGTTGGCGTAGCGCACAGCATTTGCGCTACAGCGGCGTAACGTGCGCCCACACTCTGTGAATCTGGGCCAAAGTGTGTAGTGGATGGCTTATTTTCACTTTTTTTTTTTTTATAATTGGAATAATAATAAAAAAAACACAAGTGACAGTAATCCCTTCCCACCCAGCCTCAGTATATCTTTAACTGGGCTATTAAGCCCAGGGGATGGGTAGGTTTGCCTATTCATGCGACCAATGTGGCTGTCACAGTAGTGATATGATTGGGAGCTGAACCCACTGGCTCCTGCCTTATCAATTCTAGAGATTGGTAGCTGTCAGCTTTGCAACTGTAAAAACATAGAATATCCAGGCTCAAACTTACTGACCAATTAGCAATCAACCAAATTCACCTGTCTAACTGTGTGTGGTAAACGCACACAGTTAGGCAGGTGAATTTGGTTGGTTGCTGATTGGTCTGTAAGTTTGAGCCTGGATTTTCTATGTGTTTGTATGTATATGTGCCCATTCCAGCGCTCCTTATTGTATAGACCAGTCATAGGTAGAGGCAGTGACTTTTGTTTGTTGTATTTATGTCATTGTTGTCAGGCAGCACACTGGCATCTTTGCTTCCATGTGCTGAGTGTGCAGTGTGCTCCTGCCCCTTTAATGAGGGCTGGGCTACCTCCAGTAACCTGCCCCTTATCTATCTATCAGCAGTCATGTGCTCCTACTGAGGAGACATAAAATGCAATGTTATAGTTAGGATTGCAGTATACAGAACGCCTTGACGGGGCCTGCAGCTTACACATGCATTTGCAAATGCGTGCAACTAAACCTCTGTTTTTAATGCACACTGTTAGACAGGTGAATTTGGTTGGTTGCTGATTGGTCGGTAAGTTTGAACCTAGATATTCTGTGTTTTTGCATGTATATGCGCCCATTCCAGCGCTCCTTATTGTGCAGACCAGTCATAGGTAGCGGCAGTGACTTTTGTTTGTTGTAGCTTTGCAACTGTGTTGGAAGCATGCAGTGAATGCATTTTCAGCACAGAAACCTCTACCACCCATAGACACTTAAGTGTGGTTTGTGGGTGTTAAACTCACCCACTTTAGTGCCACACATATGCATTACATGAGTGGCAAGAGGTTCATCAAAACATCATCATCATCATCATCCTTAATTTGACTTAGATTTGAGTTATACTCAATAGTCTAAAATTATACGAAATGTATAGCTGCAGCTCAACACCCTTTAGATTTCCTTGGCCATGGTTGTCAAACAGACTGGACTTCAAATATATCTGTTTTTGTTCAACTCCATGACATTGTGGATTGATGGTTCTAGTAGTTTGCATTTGAAAGGTAAGGATGTTTGTGCTTTGCTTTCAGCTTACAGAAAGTAACAAGGACACTGTGTTTCTGGCAAGATCAACAGGTATTTTTTCTAAATGCTGAAAAGGGTCCTATTCTGAAAACTGAAAGCTAAAGTAGCCACTACATCTAAGGACTGGTAAACTGCAATATATTCAGTTTTTATTTGTAGTTTTAGATGCAATTTAACAATTATTTTGATCTTAATCTCAGAAATCTGACGTGGACTGTAAATTTCTGATCATTTTCATTATAACAGAAAAAGGAAATAGAAATAGTACTTTAAAGTGAGCTTTTAACTACATAATGCATGTATAATATGCAGTGGCTTATAGCAGCAAATTAAAATTAGCTGTCATTTACTAGAAAAAAAAAATGAACTAGCGTTTTTTGTCTGGCTGACACGGGTCACTGCACATAATTAAACATTGAACTCCTATCATAAGGCTTGTTAGGATACTAAAACACTATCTTCCTTATTCAAAAAATAACTGCAAAACCATACCTCCCAACTTTCTAAGGTGGGAACGAGGGACACTATTAGGAAAAGTATGTAGGCACAGGACACACCCCCTGGCACACCACCTTAAAGGAGAATTATACATAAAAAAAGATTAGTTAAATCCACAAGCGCTTTTTTCTTTATACTGGCTAATGAAATGTTTCAACTGCAGCAATTTAGAAATTGGGTGAAAGGTTTAGCATTGGGATACATGTTTTTAAAGATAAAAAATACATTTTATACATGTTTAACTCGTTGTCAAACCCGAACGCCCATCCAGGTAGGCTTTTAGAAGCACACGTGACAGTTATCCCTAAGGAGGGCAAAGATCCTCTATCGGCCTCTAGCTACAGGCCAATCTCTCTACTCAACGTAGATATTAAATTATTTGCAAAAATTTTGGCCAATAGGCTGCTCCCCCTCATTCCTGGCTTAGTAACTTTGGACCAAGTAGGCTTTGTTCCTGGCAGAGAAGCTAGGGACAACTCCATACGCGCTCTGAACATACAGCACTGGCTACGTGCCTCGGGCTCCAAGGGATTTTTCCTATCCCTGGATGCTGAGAAGGCGTTTGACAGGGTGGCCTGGGACTATATGCGGGAGGTATTAAAAGGTATTGGTCTCATGCCCCGCATGGCTACGTATATCAACGCCCTATATTCCAATCCCTCGGCAAGGGTGAAGACCAACGGCCTCCTGTCAAACGCCTTCTCTATCGGTAATGGAACACGACAGGGCTGCCCCTTATCCCCCCTGATATTTGTTTTGACGCTGGAACCCCTCTTGAACAGACTGCGTAGCAACCCGGACATTAGGGGTGTGCCCATTGCAGGCAAAGAATTCAAGGTAGCCGCTTTCGCGGATGACATTCTGCTATCCCTACAGGCCCCCAGAATCTCCCTGCCCAATCTATTAAAAGACATACACCAATTTGGAGAACTCTCGAACCTAAAAATAAATTACTCTAAGTCGCACGCTTTAAATGTCTCTCTGCCCCCACAGGAAGTTACTCACTGCCAGGAATCTTTCCCGTTTCAGTGGAAGGAGACTGCAATCACTTACCTTGGAATTCGAATCGCCAGAAAAATGGAAGACCTTTATAACTTGAACTTCTTGGCGGCGCTCTCTAGGGCTCAGAAAGACCTGAAAGACTGGGCCAACCTGAATATTTCTTGGTTTGGCCGGGCGGCTTTGATCAAAATGATAGTGCTTCCCCGATTACTATATCTGATGCAGTCAATCCCTATCCATCTCCCTCCCTCCTTCTTTGCGTCTTATAGGAGAGCATGCACAGCTTTCCTGTGGAACGACAAACCTCCACGCATCAAATACTCACGTCTCACTCTCCCCAAAGATCTGGGTGGAATTGGCCTACCAGATCTCCACAGATATTACCTCGCATGCCACTTGACAAGAATTGTGGACTGGAAGATACACCATTTGGAGAAAGCTTGGGTCACCTTAGAGAGACACTTTGTTCATACACCCACACACGTACTCCCTTGGCTACCAACCCGTCACTGGCCCCAGTCACTTAAAGCCCACCCGCTGATATACCCCTCCCTTGCAGCCTTCAATAAAGCAGTCGCTCAGTATAAGATCTCCTCACACTTAAGTCCATTGACGCCCTTGAGAGGGAATCCGGACTTCTCTCCAGGAGACTCTACATTCCTCCGAGAGGAATGGCAACACGCAGACATTCTAGCGAAACACTTCTTCCAAAAAGGCAACATCCGTTCTTACGAGGACTTGGTGGCCGATTCACGTACTCAGACCTTTCCCTTCTGGTCTTACAGACAACTGAGACACTACCTTACGACCAAAACCCCGACCACGACGTGGTCTAGGCAACCTACCCCGTTTGAAGCCTTGTGCTCACGCCCTCCACCACAAAGACATCTCATTTCTCTCCTCTACGCTCTCCTCCAGGTAGATCCCCTTCCCCTGGTGTCTAAACGACTGCACGAGTCCTGGGAGAGGGACCTAAAACTAACTTTTGATGATGAAGACTGGGGAAACATCTATACTCTTGCTCATAAAGGTTCCATGAATGTGGCGATCCAAGAGAATGGATACAAAATTGTGACCAAATGGTACAGGACCCCCTCACGCTTACACAAATTTTCGCCTGACATCCCGAATATTTGCTGGAGATGCAATGATGATGTGGGATCGATGATTCACATCTGGTGGGAGTGTAGGTCCGTCCAGCCTTTCTGGGCCGAGGTACACTCCATCATTAAAAGCGTTACCACGTATGAGTTGGACTACAGCCCGGCACAGTACCTCCTCCATCACACAACCCTCTCTAAACGCGAATATCACAAATCTTTAGCCATGCACATGGTTAACGCGGCTAGGCTCTGCATACCTACACATTGGCGCTCATCGGCCACACCCACCATTAGGGAATGGCTGTCCAGAGTAGCAAAAATAGCTGAATTAGAGGAGTTAATCGCTATCTCTCAGGAACGGCTACAAACTTTCACACAAACCTGGGCTTGTTGGACCCATTTCACATTCTCTGACCGCTATAAATCCCATTTCCCCACCTAAAACGTGACTCACCCCACGGCTTTGTGAAATCACTTTACGTTATATACCCCTCTCCCAGGCTACTATGTCTGGAAATGCTGCGATGGAGGAGTGGCCCCCTCCCATTCCGTTCTTTCCCCCCCCCCCTCCTTTGCTCTTTCCCATCCACACATCCCCCTTTTTTTTTTCTCTTCCTTCTCTTCTCCCCTCTTTCCCCTCTCCCTCTTTCTCTCTCCCTGTCCTCTCCTTTCTGCTCTAGTCCCTGTCCTCTCCTTTCTTTTCTAGTCCACCACCCCATCCCTGGAATTCGTTCCCAGTCTGGCAGTGGACTCGTGTCCAACTTGCTGTCCCACTCTGACCACCCGTCCATTCAGGACTTGCACGTTTACCTACCCCTATCCATCCCTGCTGCATCTCTAAGTCAGATATGGGTAGACTAACCTTCTTCTCCTACAATGGGACAACTTTTGCAACATCCGGGGTAGCTCTGCCCTACGTAAACTATATGTCAGATGTACTCCATGTTTTGTTTTCTAGGTCCCTTTTGCTTCCTAATGTTCTTTTCTGTTTATTTTATGCTTCAATGTTATGTCTGATGCATATATTGTTACGGGTTTGTCAATGAAGCCCTCTATATATCTGTTTTGGAACTATGCAACTTGACAAACGTTTGTATTGTATCCTTGATTTTGCCTTAATAAAAACCTTTTGTGGAAAAAAAAAAAAAAATACATTTTATATAAAACTACACTGCTTAAAAAAATTAAAGGAACACTTTGAAAACACATCACATTTCAAAGGGGAAAAATATCATGCTGGATATCTATAATAATATAGACTGGGTAATGTAATAGGAACGAAAGGATGCCACATAGTTTGATGGAAATAAAAATTATCCACCTACAGAGGGCTGAATTCAATGACACCCTGAAAATCAAAGTGAAAACAATGATGCAGCAGGCTAGTCCATTTTTCTGAAATTTCATTGCAGCAACTCAAAATGGTACTTAGTAGTTTGTATGGCCCCCACGTGATTATATGCATGCCTGGCAACGTCAAAGCATGCTCTTAATGAGTTGCCAGATGGTGTCCTGGGGTATTTCCTCCCAGATCTGGACCAGGGCATCACTGAGCTCCTGAACAGACTGAGGTGCAACCTGACAGCGTCAGATGGACTGAAACATAATGTCCCAGAGGTGTTCTATTGGATTTAGGTCGGGCGAGTGTGTGGGGGCAATTCAATAGTATAAATTATTTCATCCTCCAGGAACTGGCTGCATACTCTCACCATAGGAGGCCAGGCATTGTCATGCAACAGGTGGAACCCAGGACCCACTGCACCAGCATAGGTTCTGACAATAGGTCCAAGGATTTCATCCCGATACCTAATGGCAGTCAGGGTGCCATTCTGTAAGACTGTAGCAGTCTGTGTGTTCCTCCATGGGTATTCCTCCCCAGACCATCACTGACCCAACACCAAACCGGTCGTGCTGAACGATATTACAGGAAGCATAATGTTCTCTGTGGCTTCTCCAGACCCTTTCATGTCTGTCACATGTGCTCAGGGTGAACCTGCACTCATCTGTGAAAAGCACAGGGCACCAGTGGCGGACCTACCAATTCTGATGTTCAATGGAAAATGCAAAATGAGCTCTACGGTGCCAAGCAGTGAGCACAAGTCCCACTAGAAGACATTGTGCCCTCATGAAGTCTGTTTCTGATTGTTTGGTCAAACATTGACGCCATTAGGTTGTTGGAGGTCATTGTGTAAGGCTCCGGCAGTGCTCATCTTGTTCCTCCTTGCACAAAGGAGCAGATACTGGTCTTGCTGATAGGTAAAGGCAGCTCCAGCCCTCAAGCACCCCAAACAAGTCATGTTTCAGGATTACCCTCAGATAAAACGGCTGTGGTAATTACGAAGGCAGTGAAACTGATCAAATCGAAAAGAGAATAGAAAAAAGAGTGGGCGCACCAGTCTTGTGCATTATCCCTTGATGTATTTATTAAAAGAAAAAGTATTAAAAACTACTCACAAGCACAGAAAGAAAACTACAATGTAGCAGTCATTGGTTTATGACAATCCGTCTACTGGTAGCAGTCTCTAAGATCATAGAGAGAGGATGTGCGAACCAGGTGGCTGACACATTTTGAAGGGTTACATTCTTCCTCCAGAGGAACTTGCTTGTGAGTAGTTTTCAATACGTTTTCTTTTAATAAACACATAAAAAGATAATGCACAAGGCTGGTGCGCCCTCTTTTTTCTTTTCTCTTTTCTGACTGCTAGGATATCCCTATCCTGGAGGGCAGCAAGGCCTGAGATATTACCCATTCCGAACTTTGAATCGCCCGGTTACTACATTTGTGCGCAAGATAATTAGTTTTGCTGCTACTGAAACCGATCAAATCACCTGTGAAAAATAATGGAAAGCCTGAAAACATGACCTGTTGGGGGTACTCTAGGACTGGAGTTGAGAAACACAGCAAACCTTCTGGCAATGGAACATATTGATGTGCCATCCTGGAGCTGAACTGCCTTTGCAATCTCCATAGGGTTCAGGTATCGTCTCATACTACCGGTAGTGACACTGACCCTGGCAAAATGCAAAACTAGTGAAAAACAATCAGAAAAGATGAGTATATTCAGGGTGTCTTTGAATTCAGTCCTTTGTAGGTTGATCATTTTAATTTCCATCAAACGATGTGGCATCCTTTCATTCCTAACACATTACCCAGTTCATATCAGTATAGATATCCAGCATGACATTTTCCCCCATTGAGAGCTGATGTGTTTCCAAATGGTTCCTTTAATTTTTTGAGCAGTGTATATAGATCTGACCAAAATGAGGGACATATGAGGAGGAAAGAGGGATAGAGGGAGTTTGTTCCAAATCAGGGACATGCCCTCAAAATTAGGGACAGCTGGGAGCTATGCAAATTTCACGAGTAGGTCATGAAGCTAAGTTCCAGGCACATGTAAAAATTATACTAATTAATAGTTATTAAAAAAATTTGGGGGGGAAATGCAGCTGGTCTATCTGAATTTGGGTTGGAGTTGGCCCCTATGCTAAACAATAGAAGTAGAAGAGAGAGAGAAAGTGTTACGGGCCAATCATGTGTGTTGCATGCATGTGGGCTGACAACTAACTTGTTCCTAGGAGGATTGAAGAAAGAGATGAGTTCAAGTGTGCTGCTCCATTGTCCAATCACAGGCTGGGGGTAGAGAAAATTACAAAGCTGTATTGCTCTAACTGCAGTGGAAATAAGTTTGGACATAATCCAAAGTGTACTGTCATGCATGGCTGTAGAATTTTCAGGACTAGAAGGACAAAAATACAAATCCTTTTTGAAAGTAAATCAAGTGTGTACTTGTAAGTGGTTTGCCCAGAGGCTGGCTATAAGGTTGTCTATAATGTTCAATCTGGCCATTTTTGCCTTCTGTGTCAATTTACTAAAGCCCTGTACACACGATAGGTTATCCAGAGGACAACGGTCTGAAGGACCGTTGTCTTAGGTTAACCGATGAAGCTGCCTGATGGTCCGTCACGCCTACACACCATAGGTTAAATAACCGATTGTGTCAGAACGCAGTGACATAAAACACAACGACGTGCTGAAAAAAATGAAGTTCAATGCTTCCAAGCATGCATCGACTTGATTCTGAGCATGCGCAGGTTTTTAACCGATGGTTGTGCCTACTAACGATCGGTTTTGACCTATCGGTTAGCAATCCATAGATTAATTTTAAAGCTGGCTTTTTTTTAACCTATGGTTAAATAACCTATGGGGCCCACACACGATCGATTTTGACCGATGAAAACGGTCCTTCAGACTGTTGTCCTCTGGTTAACCTATCATGTGTATGAGGCCTAAAGGAGTCAATTTAAAGTATAAATCCAGATATATTTTGCTTTGCTCCAGTTAAACGGGTTGTAAAGGTAATTTTTTCCCCCCTAAATAGCTTCCTTTACCTTAGTGCAGTCCTCCTTCACTTACATCATCCTTCCATTTTGCTTTTAAATGTCCTTATTTCTTCTGAGAAATCCTCACTTCCTGTTCTTCTGTCTGTAACTACACACCGTAATGTGAGGCTTTCTTCCTGGTGTGGAGAAAGCCTCTTGAGGGGGGAGGGGGCAAGCAGGCAAGTCAGGACACTCACTAATTTGCAGATAGAGAAATGAGCTGTGTGTTAGTGGGCGTCCTGACACTCCTGCTTGCGCCCTCCCCCCTCAAAAGGCTTTCTCCACACCAGGGAGAAAGTGTTGCATTACTGTGTGTAGTTACAGACAGAAGAACAGGAAGTGAGGATTTCTCAGAAGAAATAAGCACATTTAAAAGCAAAATCGAAGGATGAGGTAAGTGAAGGTGTACTGCACTAAGGTAAAGGAAGCTATTTTTAGGATTTTTTTTTATCTTTACAACCCCTTTAAGTGACACTTAGAGGTCTGTGACCGGATGGTGAATAGAGAAGTAGCAGATTGATTATCTCATATCTAATGTCACTCTACTCTTTCATCCTATCAACATGCTTCTTGTTCATTAATGGGCACTGTAGCACAAGTGACTTGTGCCTGTACTGCTTCCTAATCTCTCTGTACAGGAAATACAAGAGAAAGATACCAGGTCCTAGTTAGTTACTTACACTGCTAAGAAAACAAAAAACAAAAACAATAATAATAATCAAGTGTTTTTTAGATCTTCTTGGAGTTTAGTTTTAACCAGGCTAAGCAAATGTGTGTTCACTTGAACACTTTAAATGAAATTACCGTATTTTTCGCTCCATAAGACGCACCTGACCATAAGACGCACCTTGGTTTTAGAAGAGGAAAACAAGAAAAAAATATTCTGAAACCAAATGGTGTACCAAAATATTTACCAGTGCCCATGAAATACAGCCTTACCAGTCCCATAAAATGCAGCCTGATTTGTGCCCATTAAATGCAGCCTGACTTGTGCCCATTAAATGCAGCCTGACTTGTGCCCATTAAATGCAGCCTGATTTGTGCCCATTAAATGCAGCCTGACTTGTGCCCATTAAATGCAGCCTGACTTGCAGCCTTACCTGTGTCCAAAAAATGGAGCCTGTTCTGTGTCCATTAAATGCAGCATGTTCTGTGCCTGGCGACTGGCAAGGATGTCATCACAGTTGCCTATCCATCTGTCACTCAAAAGACAGAGCAGCCCAAGAGGCAGTACTCCATTCGGCCACTGGGGCTGCTCAGTTTTCTTTAACTGTGAGTGACATGAGATCGCCCAGCGCTCGAGGGAGACGGCCGCCCTGTATAGTGAGATGGCGGCGGCAGCGGCAACAACGGGCGGGGGTTTGGTTAGTATTCGCTCTCCATAAGACGCACAGGTATTTCTCCTAATTTTATAGGGGGGAAACAGTGCGTCTTATGGAGCAAAAAATATGGTATATAGCTGTCCACAAAACCTGCATGGGTGATAGAAGAGAACACAGGGGGCCAGATTCAGATAGCAGATACGACGGCGTATCTCCTGATACGCCATTGTATCTCTAAGGCCGGCCGGTCGTATCTATGCGACTGATTTATAGAATCAGTTACACATAGATATGCCTAAGATCCGACAGGTGTAAGTGACTTACACCGTCGGATCTTAGGCTGCAATTCCAGGCCGGCAGCTAGGTGGCGCTTCCGTGTCTTTTACACGTCGAATATGCAAATGAGCATTTACGCCGATTCAGAAACGAACAACTTTTTTTTTACGTTGTTTGCGTTCGGCTTTTTCCGGCGGAAAGTTACACCTATAGCAGGGGTAAGTGTGGCGTATCCTATGTTAAGTATGGCCGTCGTTCCCGCGCCGAGTTTTGAATTTTTTACATCGTTTGCGTAAGTCGTTTGTGAATACGGCCGGACGTAATTTACGTTAACGTCGAAACCAATGACGTCCTTGCGATGTCATTTGGAGCAATGCACGCTGGGAAAATTTGCGGACGGCGCATGCGCTGTTCGATCGGCGCGGTGACACGCCTGATTTGAATAGTAAACGCCCCCTAGCCGCGGAATTTGAATTCCGCCGGGGGATTTACGATACGCCGCCGCAAGTTTTGAGGTAAGTGCTTTCTGAATTAAGCACTCGCCTCAAAAACTTGCGGCGGCGGATCGTAAATCAGATAGGTTACGCGGATCTAAAGATCCGCTAACCTATCTGAATCCGGCCCTGGATATTAAGTTGTGAAATTATTATTTTGGTGAATGACTACCTTTAAATTAATTTTAGACAATTTATGGACAAACAAACATCAGTTTATAACATAAAATCTATTAACTACACACATCTATATTATTATATTCACTTAATAAAGTGCTTATGAAGTATGTTCACCTACTTAAAGGAGATTGCTGTGCAAAATTGATGCGTCATGAAGAATATCTGTCCATTAGCAGTCTTACTTGGAAATCTTTATGACATGTACAAAGACTTGGGGTCTACTGAACATCAATAGATGTTCTTCCTTTAAAAAGATTATAAGTGGCACTACTCATTATTTAAATTAAGATGATCATAAATGAAATGTCCAGCAAATATCACTGAAATCTGACTGTGGTTGAACTTTGACATCTAGCTAGTACTTCCTAATCATTCAACATAAACTGAGAATTTATTAAATGAAATGCACCCATTTCTGGCAGCACTGTCTAGTATTATGCATATCTTTTAAACTGTCACTGCCCATATTAAAAGTGAAAACTGATTTCTAATCATCAGCTACTGCACAATGAACTTTTTAAAGGTTAAATAGATGGGCCGAGCAGTTTTAACTTGGTGAGACATAATTAAGATCATTATGCCCTCATCAGAATACAAAGGGGCATTATACTGTCATCCATTCATCAACAGGTCATATATGAATAAAGCAGCACACATCCTTAGTCTATTTAGGCTGATTGTTTCAGGTTTGCTACTTAAAGAATATCAACCCTTGGTATTCATTTTACAATGCAAATAGAAGCTAATAACCTCTGATCTTTTCTTTTTATTCTGTAATATGAAGAGAACAATGAATGTCAATTGCCTGATTAATCCAGTTGCAATTCAATACACACATTTATTTTTATTCTTCTATACGAATGTACTTTCATAACTGAAAATGACAACAGTGTGGACACGTGTGTCTTCAAAATGCTGATAGGAGGAGACAGCAGAAATAATGTGTGACTTCATTCATCTGTTGTTGCTTTTTCATTGTCCAATCCCAGGTTGGAGTCAAGAAGGTGACCTACTTTGTTACCTAATTACAGTAATGAAAATTCAGGTCACCATGTTGGCAATTCTTTGTTGTAGGGCTAGGTAAAGCTGGCTGTAGATTATTAAGCAAAATCCAGATGGCTACGCTTTTTTGTCCATCTTTATTAATCCATAAGAACAAATGAACAATAATGTCACGTACACACGATCTGGTTTTTGTCCGGCCAAATCACATCAGAATTCCGACGGAATTCCATTGGAAAAATATAGAACATGTTCTATATCTAAACTCCGATGGAATTTATCAGAATTTACGATGAAAAAACTCACATGGGGCTACACACGATCGGAAAATCCAATGGAAAAAGTCCATTGTACCTTTTCCATCGGAAATTCCGATATTGTGTACGGGGCATATCAGTGGAGGAAGGAGAAGTACTTATGAGAAAGGTTAACGCGTTTCACACTCTTCTCAGTGCTTTCTCAAGCTTATGCACAGTGTTAATTTCCTCGACTAAAACATTTTAGTCGACTAAATGAATACTATTTTAGTCAACTAAAATACGACTAAAACTAAAACAATTGAGATGACTAAAATATGATTAAAACTAAAATGGCATTTTAGTCAAAAGACTAAAATGGGACTAAAATGGTATTTTAGTCAAAAGACTAATGGTCTGTACACACGATCGGTCTGTCTGATGAAAACGGACCAATGGACCATTTTCATCGAACGAACCAATCGTGTGTGGACCCCATCAGTTTTTTTTTCCATCGGTGAAAAAAAATAGAACCTGTTTGAAAATCTTCGTATGGTTAAAAAAACGATTGTCTGTGGAGAAATCCATCGGTCAAAAATTCATGCATGCTCAGAATCAAGTCGACGCATGCTCAGAAGCATTGAACTTCATTTTTCTCTGCACGTCGTTGTGTTTTACGTCACCCCGTTGGACACGATCGGATTTTTAACCGATGGTGTGTAGACAAGACTGATGAAAGTCATCTTCATCGGATATCTGATGAAAAAATCCATTGGTTCGTTTTCATCAGATGAACCGATCGTGTGTACAGGGCATAAGGCTATAACTAAATATAAATTTGACTTAAAAATTAACACTGGTCTGTAGTGCATGTTCATTCCTCAATACCATGAATAATTAACATATGAGATTTTTCACTCCAGGAGTATATAATGAGTTTGGAAATTGTAGAGAAATGTTAACTAATGCATTACAAATTTACTTACAACCATTAGATTTTAGACAACTACAATTTTTTTTAGTCGACTACAATGAACTGTAGATTTTAGTTGACTAGGACATAGGACATAGGACATAGGACGTAGGACGTAGACTAAAATGTACTGGAGATTTAGTTGACTAAATACGACTAAAACTAAAACAATTGCAGAAGACTAAAATGGGACTAAAACTAAAATGCCATTTTAGCCCTAAGACTAAAACTAAATCGAAATTTGCTGCCAAAATTAACACTGCTTATGAGTAAGCGATGAGAGGAGCATGAAACGCATTGACTTTCTTCCCCCCCCTGTACACACGATCAGACCTTTGTCCGACAAAATTCACATCAGAATGTTCAGAATGTTCTCTATGTAAACTCCAATGGAATTCATCGTAATTTCTGATGGAATGGGGCATACACACGGTATGCATGAGTGGCATACACACGGTCGGAATTTCTGATGGAAAAAGTCCGTCTGACTTTTTCCATCGGAAATTCCGATTGTTTGTACGGGGCTTTACTGTTCATTTACTCTTATGGATAAATAAAGGTGGACAATGGAGTGCAGTTGTCTGGTTTTTGCTTTATATCATAAACGTTTTGGTGAATAAGATTTTTAAGAAAATCTATACTGAATTATCAATAAATAAAATTATTAAAATGATGCAACATTTAAATAAATGTAATGACTGCGGCATTTTCTTTTCTTTTTTTCATTATTGTACAGTATTTCATATAGAGATTTGCAAATGTTATTTTCAGAAGTGATCTTCTGTTAATATGAGAGAATGTGATTTGCATCCTTTCAGACTGTGCTTGTTAAGATAAACTCTTAAAACCTTGCACTGAGAGATAGGAACAGTAAAAGTTGGAATATATAATGAGCAAACATGGCTATCTACCTATTTGATATAAGTCTATAAATATTTACAAACTATATACAGAAGCATTTTTTTAATTCAAATTAATGATAAGATCATTTTCATTTAGGGGATCACTGTATTTTTTTAAATAATTGTGCACATTATTTTGCACATATGCACATTCACCCTTCATAATGTTATAATATTATTCACAGAAACATACAATTAAAAAAAGAGCAATGGCAGAATAAAAAAGCAACACTTAACAAATACGGCACCAACAATTTGCCATATGAGTTCAATTGTACATGTATTTACATAGTTTTGTCACTGTCAGCAAGTCTGATGTTAATTAGAGTTATGTCACATTTCAAATTCCATTAAAAATGCTTACAATAGCATAAATCATTTCACCAAATACAATCACACTTCACAGCCAACAGACTATATTTGCATAATAATATTGACAGTATTAATTTGCTCTTGTAACGTTCCTGTGTGAAGGAGCACAGGATTGGCGTTATCAAGTTTACATCTAACGAGCAATGTGACACTGGCAATATTGCTGTGGCAATAGCTATTTGAGGCCTAGATAAGAAGATATCTTCTCTGGCCACTACCTTCATAAGTAGAGATATTACACTATAATACATTTTTCTACAACTTCATATCACTACATTTGAAAAGGTTGGTGATTTGTGGCTTATATTTCCCATTCATAAGATTTTTTTCCCTCATTAGCAGTCGCACAATAATGGGGTGCCTTGGCCTTGGGCATTGGAAGTATTGAGGCCTGTAATAAAAAAAAAACACTCTATAACTATGCCAGGGCAAGAGAACTTGCTTTGCTATAAATCTCATTGGATAATGTACACTGGCAAAATCATTGCAGTGTGATCCATTCCCATTCTTGTTGCTCTCATTCATTGTTGGTATCTCCATTTGTAATGACTGAAATAATTAAGGATTATAAATACTGTATCAGGGTGACTCAGTGCTACTCCATAAATTGTTGGTTTACACCAGATTTTGGGAGAAGCAGGCACACTAATGGCTCGGGGTGTGGTGGCTTCATATTGGAGCCAGAATTAGAGCTCAGCTCACCCCCTCCCCCCTCAAGGAGGTTAGTGTGTGAAGGAAACCATGAGATGATGGTGCACCAAGCTGTCCAGGTTGGGACAGACTAAAGCTAAACCCTGAGAGAGACTCCAGCTAGGGAGATGCGAGGAAAGACGCATAGCTAAGATATGGTGTCTGCACATAAACACTGGGATGTGGTTGATGGTCAGAAAGACCATAAGATGTTTGATGGTCAGAAAGACCCTGCAGGGGTACTCAGAGCAGTAATGCTGTCACAAGAGAGCCAGGTGGCTGAATGCTATGTATTTGCAGTGATGGTGAAAAACACCTGCGTAGGAAGAACTCTGTATGAACTTTGATTTTCTTTTAAATAAAAGTGGACTACAGTTTGGACTCACTGTAAACACACCACCTACTGCTTGAGCTTAATTACCCCAATCTCACAATACATTTTTAAAAGAAAGTGGCCAAGAATTTAACACTCTGGGCACAATAGTGAGGGTTTTGGTAAGTCAAAGCCTATTCATTGAACTCTTGCTTACTGTTGAGCATACACATGCACTAAGGAGGAATTGTATGCAATATAAAGTTTTTTATCAGTTTAAAAAGTAGTAGACATGTGCACACTGAAATATTTTGTTTCGTAATTTCATTTTCGTCCGAAAAATAAATGTATTTAGTTACTCCCGAAATTCGTTTTTATTTTTTTTGTTTTTCGTTAAAAAAATGCATTCGTCTGAAAATCCAAATTAAAGCGGAGGTTCACCCTAAAAAACAACTATGTACCATCCAATCCAGCATACTAGCGTCAGCTACAGTATGCCTTTTTTTTTTGCGCTGTACTTACCGTTTAATCCTTCAGTTTCGTTTCAGACTCCCGCGGGGAGTAGGCATTCCAATGAAGAGGGGAACATGATTGACGTCCGGCTATGGCGTGTCACACATTCCAAAAATAGCCTAGACTAGGAGCTGACTGCGCAGGCACCGTATATATCCGAGTCCTATTTCGGCTATTTTCGGAACGCGTGACGCGCCATAGCCGGACTTCAATCATGTTCCTCTCTTCATAGGAACGCCTATTTCCCCGCCAAAGTCTGAAACGAAACTGGACAATTAAACGGTAAGTACATCCCAAAAAAAAGAGCATACTGTAGCTGACGCTAGTATGCTGGATGAGATGGTAGATAAAGAAAAACATTTTTTTAGGGTGAACCCCCGTTTTAAGGTCGAATCTGTCATTGAAGGCTTATGGTGTCTGTCGAATGTTCTAAAAAAAAAAAAAATGTTGAATCTTCATGTCTCTCTATGTCGAATCTATCATTGAAGGCTTATGGTGTCTGTCGAATGTTCTAAGAAAAAAAAAAAAAGATTTGACAGAATCTTAAAAAAATAAATAAAAATGTGACTCTTTATGTCTCTCAATGTCGAATCTTCATGTCTCTCTATGTCAAATCTTTTCTCTCTATGTCAAATCTTTTCTCTCTATGTAGAATAATATTGGACTAATAGAGTTAAGGTTAGGCACATTTGACCGCAACAAAAACGAAAATAAAGCATTTGTTTATGTCGGATCTTTCGTGTTTCGTTTTCTGTGCTTTCGTTATCGTTTGTTAAAATGATAACGAAAATACCTGAAATTCAGACGAAAATGCATTCGGACGAAAACGAATGCACATGTCTAAAAAGTAGTAAAAACATTTTCCTTATCTGGGGAGGGGGAGGAGGGTAATAGAAAGAATGAGTACATAAGAAAGTAAGAATAAAGGAGTGGGATTATGAATGCTTAAACATATTTTTATGATAAAGAAGCTTATATTAAACAAGGTTCTATATTTTGGATAATGATGGAACAATGGTGCTCTCATTTGTGTGTGGCTTTTTAAATATTTGCCTTTGTGCACAGAACCTGTATCTCTCAAGAAACTTTGTCCTCTGAGCATGCAGTGAAAAAAACTATGCTGAACCAAAGTTTCCATGGTTACTTCAAAAAAGGGTTTCTTATGTAGATTTATAATTAACCCCTGTTCCTCCATACACCAATACAGATGGTTAAGCTGCATTGCACTTTCTTGACCTTCCTTGTGCTGTTAGATTTAATTTGTAGCATTGATGCGTATAAGGAAAAATATCATAGTTTGCCAATTTTGATTTTTATAAAACTTATGGTTAACTAGTGATGGACAGTATATAGTGAGCCAACCACAATATGATTGTTCTGTAGAATGGCTATGACATAAATTAGATATGTGCATTCCCGTTCGTACGAATGTTATTTTCATACGAAAATGTTCATTTTCGTACCCGCAGAATAATGTGTACATACGAAAAAAATAAAGCACCAAAATACGAAAACGAAAGGATTACGAATGAGCCGCATAACGAACAACCGCAAATACGAACGAACGATCTGACGAAAATACGACAAAACGAAAACGGCAAAAGAACAAAAATTACATCTATAACAAAAGATTTGCATTCTATTCTGTATCCTGTTTGAATCCCCTCTCTGTTCGTATCCTCAGCCGTATGTTCACACGACATCCACAACAAAAGACCCGCACTCTGTATCTTGTTTAAATCCCTTCTCTGTTCGCACCCTCAGCCGTATGTTCACACGACATCCACAACAAAAGACCCGCACCCTGTATTTTGAATTCCTTTTTTCTGTTTGTATTTTGGATTCAACAGAATGCAAATCTTTTGCCACAGATGTCACACGAACACACGGCCGAAAACACCAAAAGAAAAAGGACCCAAAACACAGAATATAAATCTTTTATTATAGATGTCATTTTCGTTTTTTTTAATGGGCAGTGAGTGTAGTTAGTGAAGCAGCTTCTCTTTTGTGCTGAGTAGTACAGTAAAGCCAAATAAACTTTTCTGTGGATTTTCATCTGAAGGGAGATCAGTTGGCCAGACTTTTGAACCCAAAAATGGTTTTCTGATGGAGTTTAAAAACGAACAAATTTTCTGAGAACGAACGGAAAACGATCGTTTTTATGTTTGTTATTAAAAAAGTCTGACCAAGTGTATGGGGCTTAACAATCGTTAATATGGATGAGCCGCGTGTTGAAAGTGCCGCGAATCCCCGCGATATATTTACGAAAGTACAAAATGACGAAAATCCTTTTTCTGTTCGTATCTTCAGTCGCATGCCCACATGACATCCACAACAAATTGTCATAGATGTCACATGAACACACGACCGAAAACACGAACAGAAAAAGGAATCCAAAACACAGAATGAAAATCATTGACGAAAATTCACAAAAATTATTGTCTAACAAGTAACGAACATGAATTAAACAGAATAACGAACCATCCCGCATGTACGAAAATAAAACGGTAACGAAAATACGAAACGATCGGAATACGAAAAAATTTCGTCGTACGAAAAACGAACGGGAACGAACAGGAAAACGGGCGTCTTACGAAAAACGAACGGAAACGAACCTACGGAACGATACGAAACAGAACAAAAAAAAACAAAAACATTTTCTGTGCACATGTCTAACATAAATACAGATGCTTGTTTAGGCTGGGTTTGCATGCTATTGCTCTAAGCAGGAATCCAGCATATTCCTAATTCAGCAAACGGGTGAAAAAACTGGCCAAATACAGTATGTCATGTTTGTTCACCTGTTTTCTGAATTAGGAACACAATGAATGTTGCCTTTCTGAACCTCTGGATACTATTTGCAAACAAAAAAAAACAGTGCCCCACAGTGTGAAGCTAACATCAATGACATTGTCCAAGTGATGTAGATTTATGTTTGTTCAACACCCAATAATGTTGTCTGAATACTATGCTTGAATGTACAGTCCAGGATCCTTGATAACTTTATAGACTAAATTTGATCTTGATCATATTTGTTCAATGACTCCCAGGTTCCTCAGATGCTTTTTTAACAAAATTTCAGATCACTGTCCAGCTGCTGTATGTAAACAAACCAGCCAGAAATCTGTCATTTAGTACCACCGTTACCATTCTAACATGTAGGTTAGCACAATGCTAACATTAGAGAACTGCTAAATGGCAGGTAATCAGCTGTTTTGTTCACAAATAGCAGTTGGACGGGAATATAGTATTTTTCAGCAGTAGCCCTACGGCTGAGAAATGATGTCATGACTATGGTCATGACTATAATTGTACAATGACATCACCTGGATTCCCAGTTCTGGTGTTTACATTCCAGCAGTGAGAAGGATTAGGGATGGGCTGAATGGACCCCTGTTCAGGTTGGAACCAGAACTACCGAACACCCGACCCGAATAATGAATCCCACTAAAGTCAAAGGGACCCGAACGTCAAAAATCAAAAAGTGCCAATTTTTAAGGCTTAAATGCAAGTAATTGGGCATACAATGGTTATAGGGGTCCGGGTCCTTCCGTAGGGGACATGTATCAATAAAAAAAGGAAAAAGTTTGTGAAAAACATAGGGCCAGATTCACATACATTTGCGGCCATGTAACGTAACCCGTTTACGATACACCGCCGCAAGTTTCCAGTTTTAGTGCCCGATCCACAAAGCACTTACCTGGAAACTTGCGGCGGTGTATCGTAAATACGTCCGGCGCAAGGCGGGCCAATTCAAATGGGCGTGTGCCATTTAAATTAGGCGCGCTCCCACGCCGGACCTACTGCGCATGCTCCGTTTCGCAATTCCCGTCGTGCTTTGCGCGCAGTGACGTCATTTTTCCGAACGGCGACGCACGTAGCGTAATTCCGTATTCCCGGACGGCTTACGCAAACGACGTTCATTTTTAAATTTCGACGCGAGAACGACGGCCATACGTTTGCTGACTAAAGTTAGGGCACCCAAAACGACGACTAACTTTGGGACGGGAAACTAGACTAGCGGCGACGTAGCGAACGCGAAAACCCGTTGTGGATCACCATAACTCCTAATTTGCATACCCGACGCTGGTTTACGACACAAACTCCCCCCAGTGGCGGCCGCGGTACTGCATCCTAAGATCCGACAGTGTAAAACAATTACACCTGTCGGATCTTATGGATATCTATGCGTAACTGATTCTATGAATCAGTCGCATAGATAGAAACAGATATACGACGGTGTATCAGGAGATACGCCGTCGTATCTCCTTTGTGAATCTGGGCCATAATTTTTAAATGAGCATTGATTTTTATGCTAAAGCCTAAAAATGAAAAAAAAAATCCATCCAATATAGTGCCTGGGGGGTCCCATTAGTCTAACTGTAAAGTGTCAGATCTGTATAATGTCTAGAATCTGCTGCAGCAATAATTTAATTTATAAAGCACAAACAATGAAATGTTTCCTGCAAGCTGCCTTTATTTTGCTCAGCAACAGCTGGGGAGCCAGTGTGTATGATGAGGCCACAATGTAGTGCACTGGGAACAAGATTATGGATTTTTTGGATACATTCTGGTGTCACATTGACTTTGGATAGAAGAAACAGGTGCATTAAAATTGGTCTTTGGGTGTTGGTGACGATTTCCCACCGTAATCCTATAGTGTTTATAAGCAAATGTAAAGAAGAAGTTGACATTTTTTGCAATCCAGGCACCCTTGACAAATAGCACAGCCAGGTCTTAGATTCCCCTGCAAATGAAAATGCAGTTAAGCAGTACAGCCTCTAACTGGACTATAAGAGCAAAAGCCCACTGATGAGGTCATCCTTCTGCTCTCTCTTCCTGTAAGGATGCTCACAGATGCAAAAGTAAAGCCCTGTACACACGATCGGATATCTGATGGAATCTAATCCAATGGATTTTTTTGTTGCATATCCGATGAAGCTGACTTTCATCAGTCTTGCCTACACACGATCCGTTTGTCCGATGAAAACGGTCCATCGGTCTGTTTTCATCAGACAAACCGATCGTGTGTACAGGGCTTAAAGGAGTTGTAAAGGAAAAAAATGTTTTTGCTGAAATGACTGTTTACAGGGTATAGAGACATAATAGTTAATTGATTCCTTTTAAAAACTATAAAAATAGATAAAAATCAATCATATAATGTACCTGTAGTTTCTAGTTTAGTTTTTGCATCTAGTTTAGTTTTTGCATGTTATTTCCTGCCTCTGTGTTATACAGAGCCATAGAGCAGTGATGGTTTGGAAACGAAAGTAGAAACTCCCAGTACTGTGGTCATCAGGAAACAGACAACCAGGAAGTGTCCAGAACAGAGAAGATTTACAGCAACATCAGAGCAAAAACGAGCAATGAGGACATGAAACCAGGACTGCAGTAAGGTAAAGGAAGCTATTTAGCTAAAAAAAAATCTTTTAGTGACCCTTTAACATTGCATGCAAAGTTATAGATCCTTGACTTGCTCAGAATGTTGCCCTTCTTTCTCACAATTTGAGTTATAGATACTGGCATTACAAGAGGCTAAGGACAGTTTTGACTAGTTGTTCTAGTTCTATCAAAAACAGATTTAATTATATTTAATTGACTGACAAATGAAGTAAATTGTGTCCATACACTGTATGTATAATTATATAAATCTCCTTGTTTGAAAATGTGTAAGTAATTTGATGAAATGTGTTTTTCCTTGTGCATTAACTTTACCCGACTGCACTGTTCATTCTGTTCGCCTCAGATTATTTAAGTGATTATTTTATCTTGCACCTGACTTTAATACAGTGATAAGAATTAACCTTGTGCAATAAACAGCAATGTTTTTCTTAGAACTAACACTTGAAGCTTAAAGAATAGGAAATTATAAGACTTGTCAAAATCACTAAGCAAAACAAAAAAGAAAATCGCAAACAATAAATGGCTCTTCAGGTTTTATAACACACCATAATTATAGCTTTTACCCTTTTTAAATAGCGAATTTTCTATTTTTAGCTTTTCAGTATCACATTATTGTTTTATTCTTCATAACCTTGCTATATAAACAATATAACAAATGCATTTCTCGTACAGCAGTAAATCATGCAAAAATCATTATTTCAGGGCCTCAGTTATTTGTGACATATATAAATGTCCTACCTTACCCATGTGGCTTCTAGTATCCTCTGAGTGCAAAGTTAATAAAAAAATAAACTTTCTACCCCTGAACTAATGGTAATGGAGTCTCAAGGGTGACTATAGGAATAAGTCAAAGTTACAAAAGTCAAAGTCAAAACTGCAGTTTCTATTATTGATTTCAAACTGTGTGTTAATTTATGTTGTGTTACTATAGAATCCATACTCAAGATCAATAAATCCATCACAGCTGTGAAGATTAGGGTTTCAACAAAATGAAGGCAACAAGTAACATTTGAGTAGTTTGTTCTTTATAACTTTTTTTATTTTTAGCTCACCCTATTCTTCGATTTACTATTTAAATTCACAGGATGAACCCTACTTCAGAAATAGGATAAATATTCCTGAAGCTTCATTTCAAAGATTCAAACACATTCATTCTAATATTATTATATTATTATACACGATTTATATAGCGCCAACAGTTTACGAAACGCTTTACGATGTATAGCTTGTAGAGCTTACATTCTAAAGGGAGGAGGTGGTGGTACAATATCTATACAAACAACACTCCCATACATAAGTATGCACATGGGGTGTGCTGGGTATGCCTGGACACACCCTAATCACCATGTTTGCATCAGCATTATCGCCACTGGTGGAGTCCATACAGCCTCCCTGTCTCATTAGGTTTTGCTGAAACACGGTTTATTCCTCATTTGCCCCTGTGGCTTTCAGGCACTGAGCCATACAGGAAATTGGTTCTTGTAGTTGCTCCACCGCAACTACAGACCACCAAGGCTCTAAGGAAAGGGGTCCGCACCTGAAACGCATCAGCCATATCACCGGTCTGATACCACCTCATCCGTGCTGTCACCGTGTTCTTCTGGCGTTGCTGTGTATCAGTTGTACTGTCTGTCAAAGCGCTGTTTACAACTAATTTTGTAAGTATAACCATTGTTTTAATATATGCAATAAAACCCTTTTATACGGAAATACACTAGGTCGGTGCGCCCTCCTTTCTTTTCTCATTGTTGAAAGAAAGCCATAAGAAGTCTTGTTTGCGGTTTGTGAGAAGCCATGTGGGTGACACAGCAAACATATGGAAGAAGCTCTGATCAGATGATACCAAAACTGAACTGTTTGGCCTAAAAGCAAAATGCTATGTGTGGCAGAAAACTAACACCGCACATCACCCTGAGCACACCACCCACACTGCAAAACATGGTGGTGGCTGCATCATGTTGTGGGGATGCTTTTCTTCAGCAGGGAAAGGGAAGCTGGTCAGATTTGATGATAAGATATGTGGAGCCAAATACAGGGCAATCCTAGAAGAAAACCTGTTAGAGTGTGCAAAAGACTTGAGACTGGGGCGGAGGTCCACGTTTCAGCAGGACAACGTCCCTAAACATACAGCCAGAGCTACAGTGGAATGGTTTAGATCAAAGCATATTCATGTGTTAGAATGGCCCAAAGTCAGACTTAAATCCAATTGAGAATCTGTGGCAAGACTTAAAATCTGCTGTTCACAGATGTTCTCCATACAATCTCACAGAGCTTGAGCTATTTTGCAAAGAAAAATGGACACAAATGTCACTCTCTAGATGTGCAAAGCTAGTAGAGACATTCATCAAAAAGACTTGCAGCTGTAATTGCAGAGAATGTACAGTTCTACAAAGTATTTACTCGGGGGGGGAGGGGGCTGAATACAAATACAAACTTTTCACATATTTATTTGTAAAAAAATCTGAAAATCATTTGTCATTTTCATTCCACTTTACAATAATCTGCCACTTTGTGTTGATCTATGACATAAAATCCCAATAAAGGACATTTATGTTTTTGGTTGTAACATGACAAAATGTGGAAAATTTCAAGGGAGTATGAATACTTTTTTAAGGCACTGTGTGTGTATATCTGCATATATATATATATATATATATATATATATATATATATATATATATATACACAATATTTCCAAAATATTGGAACGCCGGCCATTACACACATGTGAAATGTAATGGCATCCCAGTCTTAGTATGTAGTGTTTAATATTGAGTTGGCCCACTCTTTTCAGCTATAGGAGCTTTAACTCCTGTGGGAAGGCTATCCACAAGGATTAGGAGTGTGTCTATGGGAATGTTTGACCATTTTTCCAGAAGGGCAGTTGTGAGGTCAGGCACTGATGTTAGACGAGAAGGCCTGGCTCGCTGTCTTCGCTCTAAATCATCCTAAAGTGTTCAATCAGGTTGAGGTCTCTGTGCAGGCCAGTCAAGTTTCCTAACCTAAAACTAACTAATTCATGTCTTTTTGGACCTTGCTTTGTGCACTGGTGGAGGAGGGATTGTGGTGTGGGGTTGTTTTTCAGGAGTTGGGCTTGGCTCCTTAGTTCCAGTGAAGGAAACTCTTAAGGTGTCAGCATACCAAAACATTTTGGACAATTTCATGCTCCCAACTTTGCGGTAATAGTTTGGAAGCTGATTGGATCTCCTTCCCTCCCCCCTCTGGAGAGGTGAGAAAGAAATTTCCTGCTGCTTAGAAATACAAGCCAGCGCAACAACATATATCGAGGTACCACCACCATTGCCTTTTGCCCCTAGGTGTGCCAACATCTGGTGAGTGGGGACCCAGCAGGGGGAGCACAAAAGTCACGTTAAAATCCATCAAGAAGAAAATCACATGAAGTCACTATTTTGTTTTTCCTTTTATATGCACTCTGCCACCAGTGATACATTGTTTCCATATTGAACTTTTGATTGGTCCCTGAGACCCTGGCCAACCAAGAGAACTTGTAGCAATTATTTGTTCACACCCAGTGAGGGTTTCCAGTCTATTTTTATTAATTATATGTTCTAGCTCGGACGTTATATTTTATTTCCTATATGATTATTTGTTCATTGATGCTGTTTTTTTCACTCCTATTGGGATCTTCACTATTTAATAGCACATATATATTTTTTTCTTAGAGCCCCACCCAGGGACGGTACACATTTATATTAATCAATTGTTGCTTTGCACATATTCTGGTTCTTTACCTGGCAAAGCCCGTTGTTGGTCACAATTATCTCTATTGTTTCTTTTTATTTATTTTTTCTTAACACTTATTTTTCAACACGGTTTTGGGCCAGAGCTGACCTACACAAAGGACCGTAGCACACGGTTCCCTTCTGGCCTGCACAGTGTCCTGGACTATGCACCACTAACTTATTTATTTGCATTTTTTGAACCACACCCATCTATTTTGTCATTTTGAAGGGGTATAGACCCTGAATTATCACTCACTTGCACAGTGTCCTGGGAGACACTTAATTATTTCCTTATAAATCCAATTATTTTTTCTTTTTACTATATTAATTTTGGACCTTACAAGACCCTGTATCCATCATTTGGATTTGTGCACCCATTGCACACATTATCACTTTGGGGTTACACATCAGAATCACCTGAGTTATTTTTCAATATATTTTGATGTAATTATCTGAATTAGATAAAGTACACAGGACATCATCAGATCAGAAATTTAATCTATTGGCTGTCCTCTCACCCTCTGGATACATATATATTATTCTCACTGGAAGAACCAACAGACTATTGGGTCACCAGTGTTGATTACAAGCAATAACAAGGGGTAGCACCTGGACGCTTGGACACAATAGCGTGTAGGCCTAGGAGACCCATCCCCATTGGTCTCTCCTAGTAACTGAAGCTCCCCTACAAATATTTTACAACACATAGGACATCTTGTGGACACTTAACAATAAGCATAAGCAGCGCCACCATCCCTTAATCCAACAGTTTGGGGATGGTCCCTTCCAGTTCCAAAATGACTTTGCACCAAAGCAAGGTCCATAAAGACAAGGATGAGGGAGTTTGGGTTGGAAGAACTTGACTGGACTTTACAGAATCCTGATCCCAACCCGATAGAACCCCTTTGGGTTGAATTAGAGTGGAGACTGAGAGCCAGGCCTTCTCGTCCAGCAAGGCAGGTGTCCCAATGCTTTTGAAACTAATATATATATATATATATATATATATATATATATATATATATATATATATATATATATATATATATATATATATATATATATATATATATATATATATATATATAATGTTTCCAACTCTGCTTTACTGTAGGGATGGTGTTCTTAGGGTTATAGTCGAATTTACTTCATCCAAACTTGGCAAGTCCCCCTCTTCAAGAAGAGAAGGCACATGTACATTCATTACCTATTTCAATCACAGAGCTGTCTGAAAAGCCTGTCAAACACTTGTCAGGAATGTGCATGGCATTAACACCAAACAATCATGCTATAAGGGATCCCAATTAAACTATCCCAAAAATCATATAAGGTGATCCTTTAAAAATATCTAAAGTGGCCTACAATACATGGCATGTAACACCAAGCAATCATGTCATAACAGTCCAAAGTAACATGTCCAAAAAACATATAAAATAATACTTATAATTCAAATCAATTCATGCAATGTTGTGTAATGAAGTGCTGTAACAGTTCCTCTTACTTGCGATGCTCCTCATTCAAAGTTCTCTCTTGAAAATCATATGTGCATACATAAAAAAAGAGCTTGAGATGCCAAGAGACAGCCAAGAAACCTTTAGGATTTAGAGAATATCTGTAAAGAAGAGTGGACCAAAATCCTTTCTGAGATGTGTGCAAACCTGGTCACCAACTACAAGAAATGTCTTAGTACCGACAAGGGTTTCTCCACCAAGTACTGAGTAATGTTTCGCTTGTGGATCAAATACTTATTTTACTCACTCAGCTGCAGCATAATTTATAGCATTTGTTTTATGTGTTCTTTCTGGATTTTTGGTTGATATTCTGTCTCTATAATTTAAAATACACCTATGATAAAAATTATAGACCCTTTGGGCCAGATTCATGTACATTTGCGGCGGCGTAACGTATAGCATTTAAGTTACACCACCGGAAGTTTTACGGGCAAGTGCTTGATTCACAAAGCACTTGCCTGTAAAGTTGCGGCGGCGTAGCATAAATCCCTCCGGCGCAAGCCCGCCTAATTCAAATGGGGCGTGGATCATTTAAATTAGGCGCGTTCCCGTGCCGAACGTACTGTGCATGCTCCGTTTTGAAATTTCCCGCCGTGCTTTGCGCGAAATGACGTCGCACCAACGTAATTTTTTGAACGTCGACGTGAGTTACGTCCTTTACTATTCACGGATGACTTACGCAAAAAAAAAAAAATTAAATTTGACGCGGGAACGACGGCCATACTTTAACATGGCAAGTCTAACTTTAGACCACAAAACAGCAGCTTTAACTATACGCCGGGAAAAGCCGACTAGCGACGACGTAAGAGAATGCGACGGCCGCGCATACCTTTGTGAATCGCCGGAAAAAGCTAATTAGCATACCCGACACGAAGGCGTACGAAGCCGTACGCCTGTCGGATCGAAGCCAAAAGCCGTTGTATCTTGGTTTGAGGATTCAAACTAAAGATATGACGTGGCAAATTTGAAAGTACGCCGGAGTATCAGTAGATACTCCGGCTTACTTCTTCTGTGAATCTTGCCCTTTGTTTCTTTGCAAGTGGGAAAACTTACAAAATCTGCAAGGGATCAAATAATGATTTTCCCTACTTTACACACACACACACACACACACACACACACACACACACGTTTCAGCTTTGGGGAGGACAGCCTAATGCAATAGGCCTGTGCACACCTATGCTCCAATCCAATAGTGATTCAGCAAATCTTGTTCACAATGGGGTGAACTAGTACTAATTAGAACTTGGGGGGAAGAGGCAATCTTTTAAATACTTTCCCTTTTTAGTGCTAATAACTTTACCACTGTCAAAAAAGGCTTTAGATGCTGGGCATGGGAGGGCATAGATGCATGCTTGTTATCAAATAGGTACATTTTGACTGAAAAATATAAGTTTTTTTAACAGTATGTTGTGGCTGTCCCTGTTCTCACTGATGTAAAACTGTTTTCCCCCTGGCTATTTCCAGCAAGCTCTCATTAGGAATTTGGTGATATAAATGTCCTAACAATTAAAAACACATAGTGGATATTTACTACAAGATTTAAAATACTGTAGAGGATACAGTAGTGTAAAATTGGCCAATAGCAAGGCAGTTTTAATCAGTAATACAGGAGCAAATGTATTGGAGACAGGAAGTACAGGTAGGTGTTTTACTGCCAGAATTAAAATGATTATACTGTCTCTTCTCTCTAAAAATAACAAAACATGTTATACTTGCATGCTCCGTTGCAATGGTTTTGCACAGAGCATCCCAGATCATCCTCTTCTCGGGTCCCTCTTTAGCTGTCCTTGTGCTCCCTCCTGTTTAGTGCCCCCACAACAAGAAGCTTGCTATGGGGACACCCGAGCTGAGTCACAGCTTCCAGTGTCCATACAGACACATAGCACTGGTTTGGCCTCGCCCCTCTCACTCCTGATTAGCTAACTGACTTTGATTGACAGCAGGGGGAGCCAATGATGCCACTGCTGTGTCTCAGTCAATATGGAGGAGAGTCCTGGATGGCCGAGTAACTTGTGGAGATCGCTGGAGAGAGATGGGTCTCAGGTAAGTATTAGGGGGTGCTGGAGGGCAGCTGCTGCACAAAGAAGGTTTTTTATCTTAATGCATAAAATCATTAAGATAAAAAACCTACTTATTTTTTAACCACTTTAAGAGACTTCAAATGGTACAGTAGTATACAAAATTGCCAACAGCAGCACAATTTATTAAATAAGGCTAGGCCCAAATTCCCTAGAATTTATTCCGAACCTTTACCTTTAGTGTGGGTACACGTTACATATAATGTGGTAATATGTACTTGTATGTGTGTGTTTATTAAGCCTTTTATCAATATCTATATATATATCTATATATATATATATATATATATATATATATATATATATGTGAATATTTTTCTTTACTTTATTTTGGTAACTTTATACATAGAGGTTCAGGGGTGTACTTTAAAGACGGATGTGGCATCTTCACTTTATTTCGTAGCTGTCCAAATCACCTCTAAAAACAGAGAAGAGGACCACATATTGAAATAAAAGTAAGTAAAGAACGATTTATTTTGCCTCACTTTCTGCCCCTGTGACAATTGGATTTTGAAAATTGTGGATTATTGTGGAAACAAGTATTGGTGATAAAGCTTTAGTGGAGACCCCTTTTTCCAATAATAGCTCCTACAGAAGAGAATTTCCCTTCTTAGGGGTAGATTTCCTCCCACTTCCTGTTGTCTTCCTCCATTTGTAAGTATGAGTTGTTTGTAAGTCAGATGTTTGTAACTCTGGGATTGCCTGTATTTGTTATCTTGGCCATTCAAAATCACATAACCCCCTCTGACACTTTAACAAATAGCTGCTGTAGTATTGTCACTTTTGTCCCTGTTACATGGATAAAGGGTTAACTAAACATTTTAAAAGCTACCATTATAGCAATTCCTGACCAGTGCCGTATATGTTAGAAAAGTGATATATGTCACAATAAAAAAGTGAATGCTTTCTTCAAAGAAGAGCAGGGGAGTTGTTTCTATGGAGACAACAGAAATGCACTTTGCAGAAGATTTACGTTAGTTAAACTCTGTACAACTACAATTTACAATTGAAATGCTTTCTAACCTTTTGTTTTAGTAATTAAAGTACTTTCAAAGAATTATCTTCCTTTCCCACTGGTCACATCCCCAGGAATTAATTTCCACCAAAAATCATTATGTAGACACACTCATGTCCATACCTGTGGGGGTTGTAATATATTACAGGTCTCTGTAGGAGACACATTATATGTGACATTGCATACATGGCTTCATGGTGTGGTTTGAGTTACTTTGTAATGCTCCACTTATCATTCCAGCAGAGAGAGAAATAAGGCAGCCTTACCCTAAAGACCTTCAAGAAAAATCATTGTAAGTTTCACTGCAAATGTTAACATATTAAAGTTCAATCGAAAATAAGCTATCTGAACTGCCATAAAGCCAATACTTTCTATGCACCTAATCACATGTTACGGTATGCTGTGCTTCTGTATGACATCTGAATTACAACTAAACACATAATTATCCTAAACAATGTAAAAAAACTGTTATCACAAAAAAATATTATATTCCAATAACTATGCAATACCTTAAAGTATATTTAAAGCATTATATGACAAGTATAAGTAACGTTTTAGCAAGTGAGAGAAATAGTTAAAACTCCTGTAATGTTTTTTTGTTTGTTTTTTACATCCATGTCACATGATGGAGAATACCAGTTAAAATGGGAGGACATAACTGATTCTTCTCCATTCTAATTGAGTGGCTCTGTGTCTTTTTACACTTAATCACTTGAAACCATGCAATAAAAAAAATTACAGCGCTCTCAACAAATGAATCAAATAACCATAAAAAATCTTATCACAATTGTGTTTATATATAATCCAAAAGTGTACTATTAAAGTGCTCTAGTGCTCCAAAAACTTCAAACACTGTCTAAAAGTACAAAAACACAACACTTTTTTTTTAATAAATTAACAAAAAAAATATAATAATAAATTATATTGCAATAGTGTCCCAATATAAGTGCTCCTGTGCCCCAATCTATTGAAAATTGAAAAGTTCTTTAAAGCGGAGCTCCACCCTAAAGTGGAACTCCTGCTGATTGGAACCCTCCTCCCCTCTGGTGTCACATTTGACAACTTTCAGGGGGAGGGGGGTGCAGATACCTGTCTAAAGACTGGTATTTGCACCCACTTCCGGCCACACAGTCTCGGGCAGACTGCGGGCATGACGTCACTTCCCATCCCCCATCGTTGTGTTCTGGGAACACTCGGCTCCCAGTACACAGCGGGAGCCTATCGGCAGGCATAGCGCGACTCGCGCATGCGACATAGGGAACCGGGTAGTGAAGCCGGAGTGCTTCACTTCCTGGTTCCCTCACCGAGGATGGCGGGGGCAGCAGGGTGAGGAGCGATCGCTCGTCCTCTGCTGCAGACGGCACTGGACTCCAGGACAGGTAAGTGTCCTAATATTTAAAGTCAACAGCTGCAGTGTTTGTAGCTGCTGGCTTTTATTAATTTTTTTCAGCAGGCATCCGCTTTAAACTTCCACTCTAAAGTGACACACTCCCCTTCATTGTCCCCTCTCACCAGATAAAATGGACCCCTAGCTTTTCAGTCTAAGGGTCAAGTAGGCTGAAAATATGTCTGGGGATGATATTTAGAACAGGTCCACAATAGATGTCTCCCAGTATGATTAAGCAATAAAAAAAAATCTTATAAGAGACCTATTTAGAGGCATTAATTGATAGGGACTTCTAGGACTAGGACTTCAACCTTTTACTCACATCTAAAAACGTATACAAATCTGACCCAACCTCCCGGTCATCCCATTGTATCAAGGATTGGATCATTGTGATCTGGGTGCAACTTACAAAATAGCTGAATTAACAGGCTTCAGTACAAACATCTGGGTGTGCCTCTGGTAAGCGTGTGTTCCAGCAGCGCACCCAGATGTTTGTACTGATGACTATTGACTCAGCTATTTTGTAAGTGGCGCCTAGATTCTACTTCAATTTTAGTCCTTTCTCTTTTCTCCCGTTTGAACATGGATGACCTGCGCTGAATGCCCTAAGAATAATCGGTGGAGTGGCTTTTTGAAAATCAATCTGTCACATACCATATCCTTTTAGATCATGGCGCTTGTGACCCCAGACTTCAAAGGGGGTCACAAGCACCCATGTTTTTTGGTGAGTGGGGTCACAAGTGGGGAGTATGGCACACAGCACCATCTTTATTTTTGGAGCCCATATGCACTTTATTTGGAGCACTTAGCTCTTTGAATACTGTTATATTAATTTCTTATGCATTGATGTTTTTGATGGTTAATCACTATGAGTGTATATTGTAATAATAATATTTTAGGACACTTAATTGTATTTGCACCTATAACAAGCTGTTTAGTTTAATCTTTCTGCAAGTGCTGTTTATCTTTATTGATTTATTAAGTAAAGTTTGTGTTGCTGCTCATTAATTGGGTCTAACCTTTATGAAACCCACATCAGACTGAATTTGACATCATGTAGAATTCAATGGAGGCCTTCATTTATAGTGTATTGAAACAGAGAGTGGCTCTGAAGTCAAAGAAATCAATGGCCCAGAGCATCACATTACTTCCAGAAATATAAGTTTTTGGTGGACTTAACCTTATTGGTTGTTTAAGGCAAATGCCATGTCCTAATGCCATCTGTGTACTGTGTATATTATTCTAATTCTTATTTATATATAGTTTTGGGGTAAATGCTGCCACATTGTCTATAGTAACAGATTAAAGTACCATTGGGATAAGCTACCAGGTTTTGACTGGTCTCTGCAGTTGCTGATGCTGGTACAACAGAAAATATATACACTATACCCATGTGACTGGTGTATAGAGAATAATAAGATCATAATTCTATGACCAATGTGATGATACTGTACTAGGACCTGAGACAGGCTACTGCCAAGTAAAAAACACTGGTCCTATTTAATAAGGAAACACAAACAAGAATAAGGATATGAAAAGTGCAGATTGCATAGTATCTAATCACATATAAACATAGTCATATCAAGTAAGAGGTTATTTTTTCTGCCATGGAATACTGAATCTAAATAATAAGCTTGGGTGCATGCATTTATTTTCCTTTAAAAGTCTTATGCCCTGTACACACGATCAGATATCTGATGAAATCTAATCCGATGGATTTTTTTGTCGGATATCCGATGAAGCTGACTTTCATCAGTCTTGCCTACACACCATCAGTCAAAAATCCGACCGTGTCCAACGTGGTGACGTAAAACACTACGACATGCTGAGAAAAATGAAGTTCAATGCTTCGACCTAATTCTGAGCATGTGTGGATTTTTCTCCGATGGAGTTCCACACAGGCGATAGTTTTTTTCTATCGTTTTTTTAACCATAGGAAAATTTTAAAACATGTTCTATTTTTTTTCACCGATGGAAAACAAACCGATGGGGCCCACACACGATCGGTTTGTCCGATGAAAACAGTCCGTTTGTACAGGGCTTTACAGTCTTTAGGGTTAAAAAAAATTTACTTTTTCAACTACAATGATTTTCTTTCTATGTTCTCTACTTACTGTATGGCAAAGCATAATAAATACTAATGCATCTTAATCCTTCTGAATAGAATGACCATTATAAACTGAACAATAACTTCAGCCATTTTGAAGGAAACTCTTTTTTTTACCTAATCACTTGTCAACTGAAAACAACTTGCACTGGCTCTTGTTGACTAAAAACAGCATGTGTAACAAAAAGGAGTCAGGTCACCATGTATTTAAATTGCTCTTCTCATTCACTGAAGCACTAATGTGATAAAAATGTGGTCCATAAGTCACTCTGTCCCTGATTAGAAGTCCGGCATTTACTAACGTGTCACTATGAAGGGTATATATTAGCGAAAGCAACAAAAATTATGTTGAATGACCTCTTATCTCCTACTGAGCAATGCACTGCAGGACACGTACACCAGCTGTTCCAACAGCTGCCCAATGAAGGTGGACCATGATGTAAAAATAGGAGACAGCAACTAGGAATGTTAACAGGTTGTTACAGATAATTAAAATAATACAAGATGGGTTTGTTATTTAAAATCATGCCAGGTTTATGCAAACAAGCAATTTGAAACATCAAATAAACAAAGGTTACACCCAGAAAAGGACATGTAGTAGAAATGATAATTGCCTGTAAATAGAGCACCCAACATTTATTTATTTTTTTACAAAAAATAAAATCATACTTTTGTTGAAAGGGTTGACAAAAACAAACTTGAGTAGCACAGGCAAATTGCAAACTTGAACCTTTACAATTATTCGTATGACTTTTCCTTTGAGATTTCCCATCAAGTTCATCAGAAACAAATCACTAGAAGAGAAATATTTTGAAAAAGCTTAAAAGCTTTAATTATCTCTGACATCTGGTTGGCATCTTCTGTGATTGGCACTACATTCACTATAGATGATAAGAATGGCATAATATATCCACTGAACTATTTAATCAGTGTCAACAGAAAAGATGTTCATTAGCAATACATTTTCTTTTTTTTAGCCTTGTTGATCATAAGTCCTTGTAATTTAAAAATGCTGCACAATATTTTATACAAATGCCTATAAAATAGGCTTCTCAAATGTTTATAAACAGTTCCAGTACTGATATGCTGTGTATTGTTGCTATCCAACATTTTCAGGAGTGTCTGATATCATGTCCCCTACCAGGCACTATGGGCCAGATTCACCAAAGAGATATGACGGCGTATCTCCTGATACGCCGTCGTATCTCTGTTTCTATCTATGCGACTGATTCATAGAATCAGTTACGCATAGATATCCATAAGATCCGACAGGTGTAATTGTTTTACACTGTCGGATCTTAGGATGCAGTACCGCGGCCGCCGCTGGGGGGAGTTTGCGTCGTAAACCAGCGTCGGGTATGCAAATTAGCGGATCTACGATACGTTAAGCCGCCGCTCACCCACATGAATCTGGCCCTATGGGTCTTCCCATGTGTGATTACAAATCAACTCACCACCAGCTAGACAAATAAGCATAAAGGTGTTTGTTTTTTTTCTATAGGTGCTTTTAGTTTTAATTTCTCCCAGGGGTGATATGGGCACTTTAACATTTATTCACTAATATAAATGTAAATATTCACATAGTAAATAAACCTCAATGCAAAGCCCCTAGACAGAAGTCTTGTGATGTGCTCTCACCTTCACACATGCATTTGTCTACACAATGAATGCATATAGTTAGGACGTTCCCTAATGAACAATCAGGGTACAGTAGGTGTTTGTGATATTGTGTTTTTAGCATGACAGCATCGCGCTGATTCTCGGCGACATGGTGCCGAGATCTCGCACTCACTGGAATAGTGACAGCACATCCCAGCAAGCGCGTCATAGAAGCGACGGGAGATCCGACTTGGATTCCCGCCAATTCTACACGTGTGTGGCGTTTGTTATGAATCCTGAGGGGGAAGTCCCCGCCGGATTTTAAATAAAAATCCGGCATGGGTTCTCCCTCAGGAGCATACCGGGCCCTTAAGTCTGTTATGGGTTGTAAGGAGAGCCCCCCTACGCCGAAAAAAAACGGCGTAGGAGGTCCCCCTACAATCCATACCAGACCCGTATCCAAAGCACGCTACCCGGCCAGCCAGAAAGGGAGTGGGGACGAGCGAGCGCCCCCCCCCTCCTGAGCCGTACCAGACTGCATGCCCTCAACATGGGGGGGTTGGGTGCTCTGGGGCAGGGGGGCGCACTGCGGCCCCCCCACCTCAGAGCACCCTGTCCCCATGTTGATGAGGACAGGGCCCCTTCCCAACAACCCTGGCCGTTGGTTGTCGGGGTATGCGGGCGGGAGGCTTATCGGAATCTGGGAGCCCCCTTTAATAAAGGGGGGCCCCAGATACCGGCCCCCCACCCTAAGTGAATGGATATGGGGTACATCGTACCCCTAACCATTCACCTGTAGGAAAAATGTCAAAGTTAATAAACACACCACACAAGGGTTTTTAAAATAATTTATTTTTCTGCTCCGGAGGCTCCCCCTGTCTTCTTTATTAGCTCTTTTACCAGGGGGAGCTTCTTCTTTGACGTCTTTGGGTGGGTGGGGGCCGCCGTCTGGTTCTCTTCCACCGCCGGGGGGGGGTCGCTTTTAAAAAAGCCCCCACCCCCGGCGGGTTTATCCGGCGTCTTCGGCGGGGGGGCTTCTTCTTCCGCTATCCCGACGGGTCTTCTCCGCTATTCGGGGGGGTCTTCTCAACTCTCCGGGGGTCTCCTTCTATGTTCGCCGCTCTCCGCTGTTGACTCGGCGCACCCCGGTTCTTCCTCTCGCTGTCCGGTGCCTTCTTCTTCCGTGCTGTACGTCTTCTTCTCCTTCCGTGCTGTGAGTTCTTCTTCCGTGCTGTGACATCATGTTCTTCACTTCTCTTCTTCTCCCGATGTTGACACGTCGCCTTTCCTCGCTGCAATGACGGGTGCGTGGCTTGCATCGGATTTATATAGACCTCACAATCCCATCATGCTCTGGTACCTACCCATGTGATACCTACCCACGTGGGTAGGTATCACATGGGTAGGTACAGAGCATGATGGGACTGTGAGGCCTATATAGGTCCGATGCAAGCCGCGCATCCGTCATTTCAGCAAGAAGAGCCGGCGTGTCAACATCTGGAGAAGAAAAGAAGATGACGTCACAGCCCGGAAGAAGAAGAATACATCACAGCACGGAAGAAGAAGATAGACGTTCAGCGCTGAAGGAGAAGGCACCGGACAGCTGGAGGAAGAACCGGGGTGCGCCGAGTCAACAGCGGAGAGCGGCGAACATAGCAGAAGACCCCCGGAGAGTGAAGAAGACCCCCGGATAGCCAAAGAAGACCCCCCCGGATAGCGGAAGAAGAAGCACACCACCCCCCGCCGAAGACGTCGGAGGAAACCCGCCGAGGAGTGGGCGCTTTTATAAAAGCGACCCCCCCCCCTGCGGTGGAAGAGAACCGGACGGCGGCGAAGAGCGGCCCCCACCTGAAGACGTCAAAGAAGAAGCCCCCCCTGGTAAACAGAGCTAAAGAAGACAGGGGGCGGCCTCCGGAGCAGACTAATAAATTATTTTAAAAACTCTTGTGTTGTGTTTATTGACTTTAACATTTTTCCTCCAGGTGAATGGGTAGGGGTACGATGTACCCCATATCCATTCACTTAGGGTGGGGGGCCGGTGTCTGGGGGCCCCCTTATTAAAGGGGGCTCCCAGATTCCGATAAGCCTCCCGCCCGCATACCCCGACAACCAACGGCCAGGGTTGTCGGGAAGGGGCCCTGTCCTCATCAACATGGGGACAGGGTGCTCTGGGGTGGGGGGGCCCCCGCAGTGCGCCCCCCTGCCCCAGAGCACCCAACCCCCCCATGTTGAGGGCATGCAGCCTGGTACGGCTCAGGAGGGGGGGGGCGCTCGCTCGTCCCCACTCCTTTCCTGGCCGGCCGGGTAGCGTGCTTTGGATATGGGTCTGGTATGGATTGTAGGGGGACCCCCTATGCCATTTTTTCGGCGTAGGGGGGGCTCTCCTTACAACCCATAACAGACCTAAGGGCCCGGTATGCTCCTGAGGGGGGAACCCATGCCGGATTTTTATTTAAAATCCGGCAGGGACTTCCCCCTCAGGATTCATAACAAATGCCGCACACGTGTAGAATTGGCGGGAATCCAAGTCGGATCTCCCGTCGCTTCTATGACGGCTTTGTCTCTATCGCGGCAAGCCAGCTCGGCGCTGGCTCCCGCGATGGGGCTCGTAGGTGCTCAATCTCGCCGAGAAAGGGAGCGAGAATGACACAATATCGCGTGCACCTACTGTATGTACAGTTAGATTGTAGAAAAACTAAATAGGCAGAGGATCACTGACCTGATGTAGACTCAGCCAGGGTTGCCAACTTTCTGTAAATTTATGAACATGTTGTAAAAGTCAGCCAAATTTTACACTGTCCATAAATGTTAGTTACAGACGGTGGTTGCCCATAAAAATATGGCTGTGGGCCAGCTTTAGAACTGTGCATGTGCAGTCCCAAAGTCGGGCGGGCTTGAAAAGCCTCAGACAGCCTCAGACGGGTCATGGCCTGGGTGGGCATGTGGTTAGTGATGTCATGGCACCCGTATGACACTGTTTACAAATTGTAGGATCAGAGGGGGAGCCAAAAATGGGAGTGCGAGGTGGGGAGGACTATATGAATGCAGAGGAAGGATCAAGGAAGGAGCCTCAGTGGCAAGAGCGGAAGCACTGGGGTGGGGAGGAGTCCAGCTGGCCAATGAGAGGATTAACAAGCAGAAGAGGATATTGGCCTGAAAGAGCCTGTCCTCACTGCCTTTCACCCAAGTTGTCCTACAGAGTATGCATTTCAGTGACAGCTCCAGCCACCCAAGCCACACAAAGTCTGGGGGGGGTCACTGATGTAAAGGGGGACTCAAAGTGAATATACTAAGGCAAGGGGACACACACTAATATAATGTATATTTACTTTGCAGAAGGTGGTCTGCAGTCACCAGAGTCCCCCCACATCAGTTCCTGCCGTTCCCCTCATCGCCAGAGCCGATGCGTGTGGCTGTCGGTCGCAATGTCCTCACAGAGACAGAACAGAGATCTTTCAATGTAAACAGACATATGTCAGGGAAGTAGGGAGAGATCTGCTGTTTCTAGTAATCAGGAACAACAATCTCTCTTTACTCCCAGTCAGTCCCATCCCCCACAGTTAGAAACACCTCCCTAGGACACACTTAACCCCTTCATCGCCCTCTAGTGTTAACTTCTTCCCTGCCAGTGACATTTATACAGTAATCAGTGGCGATTTTTAGTTCTGATCGCTGTATAAAGGTCAATGGTCCCAAAAAAGTGTCCGATCTGTCTGCCACAATGTTGCAGTCCCACTAAAAATCGCATATCACCACCATTAGTAGTAAAAAAAACAATAATAATAAAAATGCCATAAATATATCGCCTATTTTATAAACGCTGTAACTTTTGCACAAACCAATCAATATACACTCATTGCGATTTATTTACCAAAAATGTTGAAGAATATATATTGGCCTAAACCGATATATTTACTATAGCAAAAAGTAAAAAAGTATAGTTTTAAAAAAAGTGCGCTCTTTTTTAGTTTTTTAGCACAAAAAATAAAAACCGCAGAGGTGATCAAATGCCACCAGAAAAGGACGTAAATTTTGTTTGGGTACAGCATCGTACGACCGCACAATTGTCAGATAAAGCGTTGCAGTGCCCTATTGCAACAAATGGCCTGGTCAGGAAGGGGCAAATCCTTCCTGTGACTGAAGTGGTTAATCTTATACAGGGTAATGGTCAGAGCGAATATGGTGGCCCTCCTGCAGACTGCGTTAAAGAGGCTCCTTCACTTGTGGCAGAAATATTGATCAACAATATCCCTCAAGAGATCTATGAAGATAAATTAATTCCACCTTTTCAGATCACTGGAACATTGTATGAGTTTGTCTCATAGACTGTTGTAGACTTTTACTGGACAGTCTGAGGTGGGGTGGGATCACTGTAGTTTATGTGTGTCTCTGCCATTGTGTGCCTCCTAGATGCAGGGCTGGTGCAAGGATTTTTGACACCCTAGGCGAAACCTCATTTTTCTGCCCCCCCCTGGTTCCACCCCTGACTCCACCCCTTTTGCCATGCCCATGTATACACTAGCTTTTTAATGAAGAACCCATCAAATGCAGCCTACCAGCGCCCATCAAATGCAGCCTCACCAGCGCCCATCAAATGCAGCCTCACCAGCGCCCATCAAATGCAGCCTCACCAGCGCCCATCAAATGCAGCCTCACCAGCGCCCATCAATGCAGCCTACAAGCACCCATCAATGAATGTTTGTTTACTTCCATTTATTCGGGAATCAGGACACAGACACAAGATGCTTGAGAGGGTTATGATTTCAATTTACAAATACGGTAATGGTGACCGCACAATAGGGATACAACTTTTCCACGGAAGAAAGTTTAATTTCACGTTTCAGTTTAAGACACGTGGCCACTCATTAAAATTAGAAGAAAAGAGGTTTAACCCTAAACTGCATAGAGGGTTCTTTACTGTAAGAGCGGCAAGGATGTGAAATTACCTTCCACAGGCGGTGGTTTCAGCGGGGAGTATTGATAGTTTCAAGAAACTATTAGATAATCACCTGCACAATCACAACATATAAGGATATACAATGTAATACTGACATAAAATCACACATATAGGTTGGACTTGATGGACTTGTTTTTTTTTCAACCTTACCTACTATGTAACTATGTAACATATATTTGTGTTTCCTCATAATGATAATGCTCCTAGGCCCACTGAAAAACAAACTTCCATTTTATTTTTTCTGAAATATAAGAGTGAATTCAATTTACTCTAACTACTTTTCAAACTCAAGATCTCAATCAAATGTCACATTGCTATAAGAGTGAAGCAAGAAGCTTTTCAGAATTGTACAGTATGTATCAAAGACTGTGATATTAACTTTGCACTTTTCAGTACTTAATAGCTTACATAATGGGAGACCAAACCATCATTCACAGGCAAGGACATAAAATAACCTTATTATCTATAATTATTGTTAAAATATTGCATTAAACTTCTGAACTATGCATGCGCAACTGCTGGCTTATTGCATTGATATAAAGCTAAAATATAGAACTTTCTATACAGCCGTTTCTGGCTTTTTATTCATCATCAGTAGAAAATACCACTGCTTGTAAGGATTATATATATAAAAGCACAGAGCCCTCAGGGGAAGAGACCCACAGACTTGAACATTCTTTAGACACTGCTCTTCTTACCAGAGGCCCCTACCTAACCGTAAGAAACACATGAAAATAACATCAGTCGGTAATGCGCAGGACTCCATGTTCTTGAATCCCCTTACCCCCCTGTTTTATTTCATTTGTTTTTATACCTCCCACATGCACCCTTTCTCCTAACCCCCCCCCCCCCCCCCACACCCTGCTTTCTTTCTTTATTTTAGGGGAACATTCACTTTTCTATTACTATTTCTCTTTTTTACTGTTTAATTGTTTGAAAAAGAATGGGAGTTGGACCCACGGGACTATGGATCCCTGTTATGCTGAGGTCAGCCGCATGGTACGCCCAGCCTGTTACAGAGACCCGCAATGGCACGTGCTTGAAACGACCAGACAGGTTGATCTCCATCGTATCTCAGGATACTCCATCGTATCTCTCTTTTTTGGCCAGTGTATCTATGCGAGTGATTCTTAGAATCATTTTCGCATAGATACACTTAAGATCCGACATGTGTAAGTCACTTACACTGTCGGATCTTAAACGTAATTACTCCGCCCGCCGCTAGGTGGCGTTTACGTTCAGGTCTCATTTGTTTATGCAAATGAGCCTGATACGCCGATTCCCGAACGAATTTGCGTCGCGTAACCGTCGCTTACGCCGTTTGCTATATGAGGGGTAAGTTTACGCAAGTCCCACGTAGGCCATGTTAAGTATGGCGTCGGGTCCGCGTCGTGTTTTCCCGTCGGCTACGTCGTTTTACTAAGTCGTTCTTGAATACGACTTTACGTCAATGATGCACACGTCGGCGTCATTGACGTTTTACGCCGAGAACTGGAGCATGCGCACTGGGCTATTTTAAGCCCGGCGCATGCGCAGTTCGTTAGAATCGGGGGCGCGCTTAATTTAAATAGAAGCCGCCCCCTTGGAGATACGCGGAGATATGCCGGGCCAAATACACTCTGCCGCCCCAATCTACGGAGCAAGTGTTTGGGGAATACAGCACTTGCTCCTGTAGGTTGGGGCGGCGGAGTGTAAATGGCTTACGCGCCGCCCGCCTACATTTACCAAGAATATGGCCCTCTATCCATGATGTTAACGGGTCGGTTTTGACCCGTGTCTTAAATCAGCCATAAAATACCCTCTGAACAATTATTTATCATCCAATTTGTTTCTTACCTCTTGGTTACCTTGTTAGGCTTCTTTATCCTTGAAAAGATTGGTTTTAATATTTTTGGTGTGACCCCTTAGACCTTTCTTTTAAAAGCATACCTCTCATTTTCAAATTAAAAACATGGTAAAATAGTCAGCAACTCTGAAATGTATTGGTCCTATGTTTCTTTACTTTATTTAGAGAAGCAGACAAGCAGGCAAAGAGATAGGCCCCTCCCTAACTACAGCTCACAGGGTTGAGAGGTGATTGGCTGTCAGTGTTACTAAGCAGAGAGAGTGTTTATGATTTCAGTTTTGGCACTTATTAGTGTCCTATAATCCTATATTATAACTGGGTCACAATTGACCCTAACAACATAAACGTCTTGATTTTCACCACAGTATTTTATAATTTAGTGAAAAGGATTATTTTTCTACTACATTGTTTAAATAGAGGTTCCTGACAAAGTAAAAAAATCTTGATGCAATAAACAAATTTATGTGATACTTATAGACATTCAAAACCTGAAAACGGGTCGGTTCTGACCCTAAAATAAGAGGAGGGTTAAAGCATAACTCCACACTGCAAGAATCTATTTAGAGTAAGCTCCATGTTGGAGCTCTGTCACATGGGGATGTTCACATTCTTCCCCAGAAGCTCCACTCCAATAGAGCAAGAGTCATAACATAGCAGGGAGGCAGCAAATGAGCATGGATTGGTGAGTATAATCTTCTGGGGAAGGGAAGCTGCCAGGAGGCCTCCATGAGTGCCAAAGAATAATTTACAGTCTCTTCAAATGAATAGTACAGCACAATTTACACTTAAGCTGAATTGGATTTTATAAATAGTATCAGTGGACCTTTGGTTTATTATTAATGCTGGCTATAGACAAAGCTAGTTGTGGTATTTTTAATCAGAGATTCTGAACAAACACAAAAAACTATTTCCCATTTTAATCTTACATTTTGAAGATCCCCATGAGCACTGTAATCCTGGGATATTTTTATCAGCTGTGCCTAAATAGGGCACCAGAAGAAATTTTTTTGGGGTGTCATTATTAGCGAATACATACAGTCCTTTGTTGATATGAATGTCTTTTGTTTTTTTTTGTCAAATCCAAAATGCAATGGCATATGCAGCAACAACAAAAAGAAAACTAAGCACTGTCTTTTATTAAAGAATTAAATTAGCATGGTATTGAAATGGCTAACTGCCTAATCTGATGCACAATCCTGGCTGATGCTTTGCATATTTTAACTTTAAATTTCCCTGTCACTATGTGTCAGTGAAATAAAAAGGAACTAAAATCTACATCTTCCAAGTTATTTGTTTAGTGCTGATTTTCTGGGACGGAGAGCAAAGTAATGTTGCCAACATAATTTCCTGGGTAAAGTTGACAATGGTAACATTGTATTATTGCTTAAACAGGGTAGTTTTTTTTGTAAGAGTTGGCACACTACATATATATAAAAATAGACATTTCACTTAACATTTCGTAACACAGACAAATGTAGTACATTATGAGGTCTCATTATGTCCCTATGTGTCTCCTGAGAATTAGTCTGACAAGAAAAACAGTATTTCATGTAACTTTTTGTTAGGCAAAATGTACCATAGCATTCTTCAGGGAAAAAATAAGTGTGCCAACGAGGCAAGACCCATTATAATTGTTAACAGAAGGGAATGTAATATGAAAAAGATAACCTAATAAAAAAAAAGGTCAGGGAATTTAAACCCCAAAAAGGCAAAAATTAGAGGGCTCTTTGAACCTATTAACCTAGTACAATTCAACATCAAGTTAAAGTGTTTGGGACTTGGTGTCACCCTTATTCGGAAAGGGGTACCACTTGTACGTGAACAATTATTACATGAGCGTGCCACTTTTTAGTCACCTTTTTGATTGTGAAATTGGCGCATGTGGCACTGTGCGATATAATATTAATACACTAAAATGACCACAGGCTTTGTGTGAGCCCCAGGTGGAAAATTCATTTCCGGGCAGCACAAAGGTGTGCAGCTTCATTAACAGCAAAGCAACCCCCTACCAACTGGTAGTATTGGCTGGTTCCTTTAGGACTATTTGCATTATATCAACAAATTTAAGGACAGAGTCCAATTAAAAAGAATATTTAGTACTTTTGTTTTGTTTTTCCTTTTTATAGTGACATAAATGTGATATAATACATCTTCATATTTTGCATTTTTGATTTGATCCAGCATGTGGAGCATATATTATAGTATATAGGCTCTTGTTTTGCTGTACAGCTCTATCAAGACCTGTGAATGGGCCTGACAGAGAATACATGTGAAAACCCAAGTAGGGGTTCTTCGTGAAGAGGCAGCCCCATTGGAAGCAATGGGAGTCTGGAGGCTCCTGCAGCTAATCATGGCTGCTTGCAGCAATCACTCATGCAGCAATAACCAGCTAATCGCTAGGAACCCCCACTGGAGTTCTTGCATTTGATGTTGAGCCCAATCACAGGTATAAATGTGGCCCAAAGTTTGTCATTAACATAATGCAATAGCTCAAGTTATTCATCCTAGTGACATATCACGTACTGGGTGGCTTAGTCCAAAGATTCAGAAAAAACATGGCCTAGAGAATTCACTTCAGCTTATTCAATTAAGCTTTGACAAAATAAATCTGAAAGCTGATTCGTTTCAATGCAGAGCTGCACCAGATTTTTCACTCTCAAATTTGAGCAGGTGCCACTAGAAATTTTGGGGCCCCTTACAAAGCTTTAGGCCTAGACCCCCCCCGGCCTGACCACCAACATTCCCCAGGGCCCGCCCACTGGTTGTCCCACCAAAACCACACCACTGGCATTCCCCAAGGCCCATCCCACGCCCTACTCCTTTTCCATCCCATGTCCTCCTCATCCTCTTGAAATCCCATCTCCTCCTATTCCAGTCCCATCTCCTACATCCCACATTCTCCTCCAGTCCCATCTCCTCCATCCCGTGTCCTTCTCCTCCTCCAGTCCCATCTCTGCCATCCCAATTCTCCTCCAGTCCCATCTCCTCCATCCCATGTACTCCTACTTCAGTCCCATCTCCTCCATCCCACATCCCCCTCCTCCAGTGTCATCTCCTTCATCCCAAGTTCTCCTCCTCTTGCAGTCCCATCTCCTCCTCCCATGTTCTCCTACTCCAGTTCTATCTCCTCCATCCCACATCCTCCTCCTTCTCCTGTCACATATCCTCCTACCACAGGAGGGGGGGAATGGGACAGGAGGTGAGCAGTGGGACATGTGGCGGTCAGTGGGTTAAGAGGGGGAAGTGGGACAGGTGATGACAGTGGGACAGGAGGGGGGCATATCACAGGAGAAGAGCAGTGTGACGGGGGAAATGTGACAGGAAAGGGGCAGTTGGATAAAAAGAGGGCAGTGGGACAGGATGGGGCAGCAGGACAGACAATGGGCAGCAAAACTGGATTGGGAAGTGTCATGGGAGGAGGTCAGTGGGACAGGTGGGGGGCAGAAAGACAGAAGGGGCAGCAGGACAGGAGGGGGAAGTTTCATAGAAGGAGGAAGCGTTACAGGTGGGGGGAAGCATCACAGGTGGGAGGCAGTGTCATAGATGGGGACAGTGGGTCAGGTGGGGGGCAGCATCACAGGAGATAGGCAGTGTCACGGATGGCAGGGAAGTGGGACAGATGGGGATAGCGGGACAGGTGGGAGGCAGTGGGATAAACACCTTGGGAAGCACCAGTCCTCCCAGCTTTCACCTGTCCAGCAGTGCCAGTAGGGGTAACTGAGCCTGCATCCCATCTCCACCTGGCTCTCCGGTGGCAGCTACAAGAAAGCACAGGGGTGCTCCTCTACCCTGACTTCCTCCTCCATGGGGCCCTCCACTGGCACCAACTGGCCTCACACACCCCGTACAGTCCAGAACACACTGTGGTACCTGACTGCAACTGAGCCTGTCTGCACACACGTGGGATCTACCCACCTCTCCACCCTCTTTATTCAGGCAGCTGGTCCACTCTGATGGCAGCTGCCATGTGTTAAAGATGTTTTAGCACACATTTTGTGTGTACCGATTGTACCCCCTGATGGTGGTCCTGAGTTTGCATACAAAAACCCATTGTCTTATATAATTTAATAACATAAAGAGGTAATCTGGTGCAAGCTATGAGCAAAACATTCAAAAAAGTATTTCTTTACATATAAACTCCAATAATTAATTAGTTAGATGGATAGTTTTCCAGCTCCATCACCCATGATTTAAGTCAATCAATGAGACAGCACTGGGCCAATCACCAAGCACCAATGTTGTCAGATAGGGCAGAGTCCATAGCCCTGTGTAAGCTAAAACTTAACCAATCCTTAACTTACATAGGGCGGCTCCTCCTGCTATACAAAAAAGTAACTATCTGGTAAATCGAAAGAGGAAATTACAGTGAATTATATGTTCTGTAAAAATATTCAAAAATTGCTGAGCAAGTCTTCTGATCCAGACATCAATGCCAGGCAGCATATCCAGGTCAGCAACTTGACTTTACTCAATTCCAGTTATAAAAGATGTCTTGTTCTCTGACCCACCACAGCCAGCTAATTGGACAATAAAGGATTTGCAATACATTGACTTAATCTTCCCTTGCATTTCTGTATCTCTCGTACTGGCCCTGCTTTACAGAGGACAGCTGAAAACGAATATAAACATAGATTCTAGTATTTATACCAGCTGTACTTTAAAATACATTTAAGCATTTGATAATTAATACTTAGTTAGATTACATGTTAGTTTTTACATGTGCTTGCAGCTCAGATTTAAGGTATCTTTAGCCACATAAAGGCAGTAAGCTATAGACAGCCCTAATTTCTAGCTTATTAGGCATAATGGAATTTTACAAGTGTTACAAAAGATGTTTTATTTAAACTGTGGAATATTTCTTGTTACAACAATATTAAAAAAGCTTGTATTTCAGAGTAACCAGTCCCAAACTGATATTAATATGAAATACATAGCATGTGTGTATTAACAAATGATGTAGTTATAGAATTGACAAAAGGTGCAAAATAAAGTTTGTGTGTTTTAATAGCATATGAATTCAATAACACTGAAAACATAAATGATATAGAAAGCTTCAGGTTACTGCGTTTTTTCCATGCCTTATCATCTGTGGCTGAAGAAGCAGTCATGTGCGTTCCTTATCTCCCAGCAGTGGGCACTGGTTGTGTTTTACAAGTGTGCCTGCTGTGATTGGATGTCAGATACACAGTATGTCAGTTCCAGCAACACGGGATACCAGTTCTTACCACTGAAGTGAAACCAGAACTAGCCTAGGATATCCATGAAAATATTCTCTGCATACAAGAGCTCTCTAACCATTGTTTCCATAGCATTCAGTTAAAGGCCAAATTAGGTTTCTTTCTATGAATTATCGGGTTGAATCAGGGATGTCCTATATGTAAAAAAAAAAAAAAAATGTAAACCAACAGAATGTGAGTACTGACAATACCAAATGGTAATTTCAAAAATGTTAAAAAAAAGACCCTAAAAAAGACTGTTATTTTACATTTATACTTACAATAGGACATCCCTGATTCAACCCGATAATTCATAGCAAGAAACCTAATTTGGCCTTTAATTGAATGCTATGGAAACAATGGTTAGAGAGCTCTTGTATGCAGAGAATATTTTCATGGATATCTCTGGTTATAGCCTAGAAGTCCATGACGTGTATAAGTTGTCAATTTAGCACATTTTTCTATTTTAAAAATATTTAATGACTATAAAGATGACTATTGTGGATGACCTCCACAATCACTTTTTACAATATATGGTTTACACCTAATCCAGAATAGCAGCTTAGACATTTATTTTTATATTTTGTATATTGGTGCTGATTCTACACATTTTACATATGAAGATGACTACATGAAAAAAACAAAGCATGGAGAGAAGTAAAAAAGAAGGTTTAGCTGAGGGAGAAAATTTTTACTGATTGGCTATACATACGTATATGTGCAAATATTCAGTCTTGGTGTGAAAAAAAAGAATAATTAGGACTGTTAATCAATTGTAAATGCAGCTTTAGCTTCATTCATGTTTAATCTGACATTCAAGAATTCATAAAAATAGTGGTACTGTTCATGGACTTATTTAATGAGGTCTTGGGTCCAGCCATGATGATAAGACTGTACTTCTAGTTGCAGCTATAGAAAAAGCTATGATCAAGGACTTATATCTGTGAGCTGAAACGAAACCCAGTTGCTATTCTGAGAAACTCTAGAGTTGTAGAGTGGAGGAGAACATTTTCATGTATCACTTAAAAATTATACAAGGCTAGATTTCTAATTAGCTACATGTAGGACTGCAGCTAGGTCCTATAAAGGTTTTGGGAACCCACAAAGAAGGGAAAAATTTAAATACTAAAATAAAAAATAATAATATCATTGTGTCATAGAAATAAATAACAAATGTATGTATAGTAACAGAAAAAACGCCCATAGTGGTAGAATATTGACTTGAAACATCAATAAACAATGCATTTTCAATACTGTAGTGGTGATGCAAATCTTTGGAGAAACGATATCAATACATCACTTGTTACACTAGTCAACCCATGGTTTCCATGAACTCTCAAAAACAGCATATGAAGTTAAGGCTTTGTACTAATAGTGAGTCTTAATTAATGTGCTAGTTTCAGATGGATTAGGTGCCAGCCATTGCTTGCAGTATTAAAACAAATACATTTTAAGTGTCTTTTAAGTGTCTTTTGGTATATGATGTTTCTTCTAATGAATATTCTTTATTAAAACTGTCCCCTTTTTATGACCCTTTTTTATAGTTATCTGCTTTTTTTTTTTTTGCTTTTTTTGTGTTTTGCCCCCATTTTTGTTTTAGGACTCTTTACAAAACTTTTTACAGCTTTGTCCTGAAAATACGTTTCCTTTGTATGCTTTTTTGTTGCAGTTGCATTTTCTTTTTCACAGTTTTTTATACCCTCTTTAATTATGTCTTGTCAGACAGACAGGAGTCCGGCTTCACCTTTTTTGCCGATTTTTTCTACAACCTTCACTTTTTTGGCAACCCCTAATCCCATACTCTCTTATTCTGACAATGTCAGGCTTTTCTCTTTCATGAGACTCTTTGCTTTCCTTTCCTCAAGGGCTGATAATGTTATAATGAGTTGTTGGCCTACTCTTTTTTAGACTCAATCTTTGTAATATTACCAATCTCCTTCATATTATGTTGTTATTAATGCCCCCAGCCCCTTTGTTTTTTTTTATTATTTATTTATGTTGTTTGGGATAGCTTGTATTAGCTTGTTTCAGGAGAACTGGCTTTCTTCTTGCATTACATATGCAGGCAACTAAGCAGGACTTGACAGTGGATAGACTCTTCCTTTGTTTTCCATTATTTTATTGTTTTAATTCTAGCACTGTGTCTCTTTAACCACGTAAGCCCTGGACCATTTTGCTTGCCAAATACCAGGCCACTTTTTGTGATTCGGCACTGTGTTGTTTTAACTGACGATTGCACAGTCGTGCGACATGGCTCCCAAACACAGTTTACCTCCTTTTTTTTACCACAAATAGAGCTTTCTTTTGGTGGTATTTGATCACCTATGTGGTTTTAATTTTTTACGCTGTAAACAAAAATATAGCAAACATTTTGAAAAAAAATCTATATTTTAAAATGTTTACGCTAATAAATATCCTCAAAAATATATAAAAAAAAATATTTTTTTTCTCAGTTTAGGCCAATACGTATTCTTCTACATATTTTTGGTAAAAAAAAGGCAATAAGCGTATATTGATTGCGCAAAAGTTATAGCGTATACAAAATAGGGGATAGAATTATGGCATTTTTATTATAATTTTTTTTTTACTAGTAATGGCAGCAATCTGCAATTTTTATCGTGACTGCGACTTTATTGCGGACACATCGGAAAATGTTAACACATTTTTGGGACCATTGTCATTTTTACAGCGATCAGTGCTATAAAAATGCACTGATTACTGTGAAAATGACACTGGCAGTGAAGAGGTTAACCACTGGTTGGCGCTGAAGGGGTTAAGTGTGCCCTAGGGAGTGCTTCTTCCTGTAGGGGGAATGGGCTGTGTGTGACAGGACAGTGATCACTGATTCCGATTACAGGAAGCTGTGGTCACTGCCCTGTCCCTAGGAAGACTGGGGAAATGCTTGTTTACATAAGCATTTCCCCCTTCTTCCTCACCGTGACACAATCATGGGTATGCCTGTGGACATCGAGTCTGCGGGACACGCGGTCAGAGTCACGAAACTCGTGGCGGGCACGTGTGTCCACAAAGCCGTTTCTTAAAGGGGACATATATATACGTCCTTTTGCCTTCCCGTGCCATGCTGCAGATGTATATCTGCGTGCAGCGGGCGGCGAGCGGTTAATACAAATTTGTTCATAGTGACTAGTGATAAGCAAATCCACTTGAGTTTGATTGGAAGAGAGATTTGCGTTCAAAAGTCTGCAAATTGCCAACCTTAAAGGAGTTGTAAAGGATTTTTTTTTTTGCTGAAATGATTGTTTACAGGGTATAGAGACATAATAGTTAACTAATTCTATTTAAAAACGACTCAAAATAGATAAAAATCAATCATATAATGTACCTGCAGTTTCAGTTTGGTTTTTGCATGCTGTTTCCTGCTTATGTGATGTACAGAGACTCAGAGCCAATACAGGGCAGTGATGGTTTGTAAAACGAAACTGATTGGTGTTGAGGGGCTTTAGACACACAGTAATCACACCTCCTTGATTAGTGACCACAGAGAGAAAGCTCCCATGACTTTTTTTCATCAGGAAACAGACAACCAGGAAGTGTTCAAAATAGAGAAGGATTACAGCAACATCAGAGCAAAAACGAACAATGAGGACATGAAACCAGGACTGCAGTAAGGTAAAGGAAACTATTTAGCTAAAAAAAAAAATCCTTTAGTGACCCTTTAATGCAATCTGTATTGAAGTCAGTGGAGGCAAATCCTAAAAAATCAAGTCAAACAAAGGGCATGGGAAAAGGGCACTGTCGGGGGGCATATATACTAAAAATAAATAACAAAATTGCTGGCCGTTAAATTATATTTTTTACCTGCTTTGTTTCGTTTGTAAATAAAGCATTCGGGGGTTCACTTTATCTATACCAGAGCCTTATCCTAGATGAGGAACTTATATGGGTTGAAAGGGAAACTTCATAGAAAAAATCACCATGGGATTCCCCCTAAAAATTCATACCAGACCCTCCAATCAGTTGTTACCCCCTAACCTTCTAATTTACTCAAGTTGAATCTTTCAAAAATCTCTTTAGACTAACTGAGGTCTTTAGCTTAATTTTTTGGCAGCTCTTTAAATGTTGAAATGTTCAGATGTATATCGAGTGAGTAGTTATATAATTTAAATTTAAAAGTACTGTGTGAATTGCTCAGCCTATGGCTCTTTAACTGTGCAGATCACTAAAAAGAGACAGGAAGATTATTTATTGACCTGTAAGTAGCCCTCTCATTGCCTAATATACAAGAAATTAGGATTTCTGTTCCTCAGAAATGAAAATATTTGTGTCAATTGAGTAAAAAACATTGAACACCTGTCTATTGTTTATTGCTGGCTCTGTCACTTCCTCCCCCAGTGGCAATAGTTTGCAATAAGGGCTACCAAACCCTTTCAAAAACCCATCCAAAAAGAGATGCATAATAGTTTGTATGTTTCAATTTTTAAAGTCTATTGCATTTTGCTCTATAAAGAGAGTTACATGCCTGTAGATAACAGATCACACCTCTGTTTTATCTTTAACCGCTTTCCCGACCGCCGCATGTAGATATATACGTCGGCAGAATGGCACGTACAGGCACATTGGCGTACCTGTACGTCCCTGCTTTTCAGCGGGTCGGGGGTCCGATCGGGACCCCCCCCCGCTAAATGCGGTGGTCGGATTCCCTCGGGGAACGATCCGGGACGACGGCGCGGCTATTCTTTTTATAGCTGCTCCGTCGCGATCGTTCCCCGGAGCTGAAGAACGGGGAGAGCCGTATGTAAACACGGCTTCCCCGTGCTTCACTGTGGCGGCGTATCGATCGAGTCATCCCTTTTATAAGGAGACTCGATCGATGACGTCAGTCCTACAGCCACACCCCCCTACAGTTGTAAACACACACTAGGTGAACACTAAATCCTACAGCGCCCCCTGTGTTTAACTCCCAAACTGCAACTGTCATTTTCACAATAAACAATGCAATTTAAATGCATTTTTTGCTGTGAAAATGACAATGGTCCCAAAAATGTGTCAAAATTGTCCGAAGTGTCCGCCATAATGTCGCAGTCTAGAAAAAAATCGATGATCGCCGCCATTAGTAGTAAACAAAATATTTTTTTATAAAAATGCAATAAAACTATCCCCTATTTTGTAAACGCTATAAATTTTGCGCAAACCAATCGATAAACACTTATTGCGATTTTTTTCCCCAAAAATAGGTAGAAGAATACGTATCGGCCTAAACTGAGGAAAAAAAATTATATATGTTTTTGGGGGATATTTATTATAGCAAAAAGTAAAAAATATTGCATTTTTTTCAAAATTGTCGCTCTATTTTTGTTTATAGCGCAAAAAATAAAAACCGCAGAGGTGATCTGATCCATTTGTGGGAAAAAAAGGACGCCAATTTTGTTTGGGAGCCACGTCGCACGACCGCGCAATTGTCTGTTAAAGCGACGCAAAAAACCCTTGGGTCATGTAGCAGCATATTGGTCCGGTCCTTAAGTGGATAATAGGATTAACATAAATTTGTTTGTGTTTTTTTTGCCATCGAATGATTCAGCAAACTTTAGATTGCAGTTCAAGTACGCCTTTGGAAACAAAAACATTATAGAATACTTGTTAATAGTGCAAAGGGCTTAGCCATCAGCAAGGCTTCTCCTTTAAAACAGAATTCAAATACAGATTAAGTGATGTGCTCGAGGGTGTGTGACCACTTAAGGCTTGAGATTTATAACCCTCTGCATATTGCCATACACGCTTAAAAACACTTGCATCAATAATGGAATTCTTGGTTCACCCAAACCGTGACAACTGTTCTTCCTAGAAAAATATTTTTGTCAATTGAGTAAAAAACCTTAAACATCTGTCTCCTGCATATTTCTGGCTCTGTCACTTCCTCCTCTAATGGCAACAGTTTTGGACTATAGGCTACCACACCCTCCCAAAACATACCACAACTGTGACACCGGTTCTTTCTAGAAAATCACCAAAGTCATTGTTACACATTCACTCCATCCGCAGTTTTTAGCTTAGTTTGCTTAAAATAAACAATGGATACATGATCAATTATTTATGCCAGGTTTCTGAAGTTGAAATACGTAAAGTGATATGATGTGCCTTGTCAGACATCTATAAATGTGTCTTTGACCTTTTCAGTGGCTACATCAACCGATCAATGCAATCTATTCTTGCATATCGTTATCTTAAAATAGAGTAAATTGTTGCACAGCTTTGTATTGCTTGTTAGTTTTAACTTTGCTAGCATTCAAATATACTCAGTGAAAATATAATATATAATTTGAAATCTCTTGTAAGTAAATGTGGTTTGATGTGACTTATTTTGGTCATTTGAAATTAGAATCGCAGGTGGATCTTAATGACAATAATCGTGAAAGAAACTGAGCTATCACCAGGGTCTGACAATTTACGTCACAGTGAAGAGTAAAATACAGGGAATTAGATATACTGACTGACAATCATCCTAATTTAAGCATGCTCTGTGGTAATTGTCTTTCCCAAGCCATATTAATGAAAGTCTTGTCAACTGCCATCTGCTTTTCGTAATATAAATCAATAGATTTAGAAATCTTTTAAACCAATATTCATTATTTATAATACTAACATTACCAGTATTCAAACATATCACATAATTATTTTTGTACTAATCATTTTTTTTTTAAATAAATTTACTTTTCTGCTTAGATGAAGTTAAACTCATCTTGCACATTCTACTCATCTTGCAGAGGAACATTACAGTATAACATTTATGGGCTATATTTATATTTATAAACCAGTGGATGTGGCATTCACCAAGCATTCACTCTAGGTGAATCTGCTAGATACACATTTCCCATTAAAGTGATTAAATCACCTGCAGTGAATACGGTACTTTATGTCACATTTACTGCTTTATAATTATGCTTACATGTAAGAAAAAAAATCAGCCTAGCCTACTTACACCCTTAAGGCCTCGTACAGACTAGAGGATATCCACTGAAAACGGTCCGCCGGACCATTTCCAGCGGATAAATCCTCTGGCGGATTTTGATCTGATGGCTGTACACACCATCAGATCAAAACCCCCGCGGAATACATCCGCGGTGAAGTGGCCACGCCATCGCCGCGATGATGACGTGGCGACGTGCGCGACCCTGGAAGGTAAATACTTCCACGCATGCGTCGAATCATTACGACGCATGCGAGGGATGGGATCGGACGGACTTATCCAGTGAGTCTGTACAGACGACCGGATAAGTCCGCTGGACAGGATTCCAGCGGATAGATTTTTTAGCATGCTAAGAAATTTTTATCTGCTGGGAATCCATCGGCGTGATTTTTATCCGCTGGGAAATGTCCGCTCGGACGTACACACGACCGGATCTATCTGCTGGAACTGATCCACGGATCAATCCCAGCGGGTAAGTATTTTTGGTAATATAAATCAGGGCTGATTTTTCTTCTACTTTTTTAAACAAAAAGATAACAGTATTGGATTTCAGTTAATTTTTACTAGTCAATCCCACCAGGAAAACAGGCTGATATCCCCATTTTGGAGGGCAACATGCCATGGAAATACCAACGCCTACGTTATCTGTCAAAGCTCCAATGATGGGCACTAGGCTGCTCCATGCTGGTGTTGCCAAAAAGAAGAACAACAGGATTGCAGAGGGATTTAATATGCAATACCCCCTCTCCCTCATATCTGTGATATAAATTACTCCTTTGCAGCCACCAATAAGATCCAAACTTTGAGGACAGGTCTAATTCCAGGAGAAGAGCCTGGTCATAAATTATGTCAAAGTTGCATCAACATCTCTCCTCCAATCACAACAGAGTAAACTCTGTAGAGTATCACAGGCTGCATCCTGTGGTCTGAAATGTATGAATGCCCAGGGCACAATATGTAGTAGCCCTGAGGAGCATAACAGAGAGTAATAAGAAACCTGCAACTATTCTATGATGGTTTTTAAACACAAGGCCATTACCTGCAGTGGGATTTTAATAAAAATATAGCTTTGAAGGAAATTATACAGACAAAATAGAACTAAGGGTACACATGCCTAGTGCATTATCCATAGCACTTTATTAAAGGATATAAAGAGTGCATACTCACAAAAGTTAAAATGATAACAGCATTGTGTGTAAAGAAAAATGAAAAAAAAATTGCGATTAGAACCCCTTTAGTTTGAAATGTGTGTTATATAAACAGGTGGTATGTTTCAGGGAACCATGTCCCTTCATCAGATCATACCACTCTTCTCCCTCTTGTCTGTGCAGCAGTTCTGGAATGGACCAGAGCGATTCACCATGCAGGTGCTGACCGATCTGCTGGACCAGCTCTGTGGGCACTGACAGCTCAGAATCCCTGCAGGTAAGTACAGGTAAGTACAGCATAGGCCAAGGGGGAGGGGAGGGTATACAGTTTTAGTTCACGTTTTTATTTTTTACAAAGGTGAACTAACATTTTAAAGCTGATCCATCTATAGAGTGATATGCTTATTAAAGCTGAACTAAAATACACAATATAAGGCAACACTTCATTCTTTATCACATTATTATAATTTTTGTGCAAGTAACTGGATTTGACTTGATCTGTAAGTGTAACTGAACTACAACAGAAAAAAATAGGTCTCCTGCCCTGTGAGACAGGGCTGTGCTGTATGTAAAAGCTTGATGGACAGAAATACAGTACAATCATCTATATAGTTGTTGTTCTGGAGTTCAGATTTAAAATGTGTTCTCATTAGCTAATTGTCATAATTCCTAGGTTAAGCTAGGTTCATATTTAAAAAATAAAATACATGCACATGTTTTTTCAGGGAATAAAAAAGAAAAACAAAGCATTTTTTTTTTTTTTACAGGAGCCTGAAAAACAATTTTCCTATGAGCAGTGAATCACATGTGCAATGTCAGGCTTATGAATAAACTTCCTCCAGCTTCCTGAGTAAAATCATCTGGTGGCTGAAAATTATTTGATTGTCAATGTCCAGCAGGCCTATTTTGTGGAGCATAGTAAGCCATTCCTTAATTGGGGTGGGGGGGGGGGGTGGGGGAGTACCCCAATGGGACGGGATGGACTATTTCATGGCAATAACCATATGCATGACTAATAACTTAGGTAGTAGTAGGCTGTACATTGTAAGGAGAATCGGTGTACTGTAGGAAAAATTGAGCTGGGGTGTGATCTCAATTATAGGTGGTCACATGCGAGATGATGATGTGCACCTCAAACCAATAGGTTTGAAGGTGTGGGCATGATCACCAAATGTGTAGTAGTGTCCCACAATCGATCTGGCATCTCTAGCCGGTCTCTGGGATTTCCAGATGGAATTTATGTATTAATAATTCAGTGTGATTTATTTTGGACACTGTATATTCAGTATATCCTGTTCAAAAATGAAATCTATGTCAGTGACTGTAAAATGGAATCTAGCAATGTAAATGTGCAAAATTACACACTGATGGCTTGCAATGCATCAGACATAAATGTTGGGAATTAAATCAGCATGTTTCAAATTATTTATGTTATGCCCCTGGAACAGAAACCTATTGGTTGCAGGAAAGAATTACATCTGCCCATTTGTTGGAACAGATACATAACTCCATTGAAATGCTGTTTCTTAAGTATAATTGGTATGTTGAAGTTATTGTGTCATAAAGGAACAGTGTATGATAGAAAATGAAGCATTATTTTTAGACAAACAGTGCATGACAGTTCTTAGCTAAAGGGTATAAAATACTTCACTTTATAAATCACGCTAATACTCAGAAACTGAGACTGCAAATGACTTTTAAATGACCTTTATCAGTATCAGTGACTTCACTGGCACATGTCTCTTACATTCCAATTTGGTTTATTATTTAATTTCTTCTGATTTGTTCACATTCTGATCCAAGTTTACTTTTTTCTCACTCAGTATGCTTATTTCCATGCCAACAAAAAAAAAGAATCTGTCGATGGAGGTTGCTATAGCACCAGGAAAAAATCTAAGAACTGCAGGTCTTCAAAGTCATTTTAATACAGTTCTGCATTCCTTGTTATTTTATGAAATCTAAAGGACTTTTTTTCCAAGTAATAAGATGTGTACAATTAATTGGAAAATAAACATGCCTATTATCTAGATCTGTAGATACTTTGTTTCTAAGGAGCTTATATTGTTAATACCTTTGCTGTACATAGTCTGCATTGGTAAACTCACAAAAAAAACAGCGTTCATATTACTTTTATTGTAATTCCTCCCTGAATTTACACTAGAGAGATTTATTTTCCTTTTATGTCCCATTGAGAGTGGTTACTGAAAAAATAAGTTGAGGCTAATCCCCTTAACAGGTATATAGACATTATTAAAACTTGAATAATTCTATGCAGATTTAAAAGGAATATTTCTGTGTTCATTAATATCTAGATACCCAGACCAAATTTTGCATGGTCAGCATGTATTGGTTGCCTTAAAAATCATGCTATGACTTACTTTAAGAGCCGGTTCACACTGGGGCGAATCGTCAGGCGGCTCAGCCACCTGACGAGTCGCGTCCCATTCTATGCAATAGAAAGTTCTAAGACGCAAGTCGCTCCGACTTAGAAAAAGGTTCTTGTATGACTTCGGGGGCGGCTCGAGGCGACCTGCATTGACTTCTATACAGAGCTAATTTTGCAGGTCGCCTCTGAAGTCTTCTTCAGGACACCTTGCGGAGTCGCCCCCAAAGTCATGAACCGGCTAAGTGTGAACCGGCTCTAACACTTAGATTATTTTGATATTTTTTAAGGACATATTTGTTTTTAATTGGTGTGTTGTTTTAATAAAGATGCTACTTTTTTGTACACGATGACAAAGATCACTGGGCACTGTGTCGCCTGCTCATACCTCATTTAAACCTCTAATTGCCGTACTTCCATGTTGCAATTGCATGCATTGCATGGCAAATCATGGGTTTAGATCAGATGGTGAGATGACAACATATTACTTCCTCACCGCCTGTGAAACACAATCGGATCACTTTTTGGAGGAGCAGCAGTGTCTGCTGCATTTGTGAAAGAGCCCCTTGTTGCAATCTGCAGCAGCACCCATAGGGCTTATTCACACATAAAGTTGGGGGGTGGTAAAACCCTGTGTTTTAATCACAGTTCTACTTCCCCTAATCCTTAACTTCTTTAGCTGCTGAGGCAGCAGCCAAAGGTGTACACATGCTGCGGCAGGAATTAAGCTCTCTGCTTTTGGTGGGTGCTACCACCTACCAATCATGGCCCCTTCAAGTAAATGGAGCCACTCTGCAATCACTCTGCAACTGCATGGTTCTGCGAGGTCCAAGGGGTTAAAGCAGATGGTGAGAAATCAACACAATGCTGCCTGCTTTAGCTCCTTGTTTGCTGTACTGCACAAGGTTGCAGGGCACTTTCAGAGCAGCCTCATTCACTTGAAAGGGTCATTCTTGGCAGGTTATATACCTACTAATCATGACAGGGCATATAACTCCTGCTGCTGCTGTGGCATGTGTACATCCCTGGCCACTGCAGTTAACAGGAGGTATACTTGGGGTGGGGGTGGTAAAAACATGTTATCACCCCCAAATTGAAAATGTAAATGAACCATTACTGTTATGAGCCCTCTATAAGGCTACATTTGCACTGATGTGTCGTTTACCTGAACCGCAGGTGCAGCCCAGTGTATCTGCAACTTTCTTGGGAGAACTTTGTGGTGCACTTTCTGAAAGCGCACCAAAACTCCTGCATTCAAGAGTTTTGTTGTGCTTTCAGAAAGTGTACCAAACCTGCAGGATATAATAAAAGTATTTGGCTAAGCACAGAAAACCCGCAGGAAATCTTCAGGTACATTGCACTTCACCCGCAGTGTCGGTAAACCACAGCACATCAGTGTGAAAGCAGCTTTATATGGTTATACTATTCCCAGTGTAATGCTTCACACTCACCTGAAGATCTCTTATTTCCTGCTGGCACCACTCTGGAGACCGCTAGTTGAGATAAAAGATGGAGTGCAGTTGGTATCATTCTGCATGGGACAGAAGCCAGCACTACATAGGAGGCATTGGCTTATGCGTCTCTTGCTCCCTCTACAGCTCCAACTTTACAAGTAATCTCTCTGTATTGAACTTTGATTAATGCTCTGGGATAGAGGGTCAGCAAGCCCAGACCGTGATCTACCAGTCACCTGGCCGCAATCGACTGGTATGAATAAGTCACATGACGTGACGTGTGACGCAACACATAGGGGAAGGAGCTGAGTGACGCGATCAGCGGTGTTCTGGGGCTGACAGGAACCGTGTGAGCAGATTGCTCCACTGAGCTGATTTACAGGCTTTCTTGTTTCTCCTGGATATGTGAGTGCATTACACCTGTGTGGCTACGTATTACGGTCTTACTATACTGCACAATGAGTGCACCTCTGTCTGTGTTTTCTTCCATATGAGTCAAAATCAAGATTCTGAACAAGAAACTGGTATTGCATAGTCCCCGGAACAAAGTAGTTGGATAAATTGATTTAATTAGATACACGGACTGTCATCTCACTGTTTGTTGATCTGGAGATCTATGGAACATGATTAATCATTTCTGCTTGGACTATCATTTTTATTTATGTATTTATTGCACTAGTTTGTATATTGACTCCGCGAAGCAGACACATTTTTTTTTATATATATTGTTTATTTATATATTTATTGCAGGTTTTTCTGCGGAGCAGCTCAATATTTATATTTTTATTTATTTTCATCACTGTATCATTCACTAAAGCCTCGTACACACGATTGGTTAAACTGATGAGAATGGTCTGATGGACCGTTTTCATCGGTCCAAACCGATCGTGTGTGGGCGCCATCGGTTATTTATCCATCGGTTAAAAAAAAGCCAACTTGTTTTAAATTTAACCGATGGATTCCTAACCGATAGAAAAAAATGATCGTTTGTAGGCACGTCCATCAGTTAAAAATCCACGCATGCTCAGAATCAAGTCGACGCATGCTTGGAAACATTGAACTTCATTTTTTTCAGCACGTCGTTGTGTTTTACGTCACCGCGTTCTGACACAATCGTTTTTTTAACCGATGGTGTGTAGGCACGACTGACCATCAGTCAGCTTCATCGGTTAACCAATGAAAACGGTCCATCAGACTGTTTTCATCGGATGGACTGATCGTGTGTACAGGGCTTAAGGGTTGACTTTACTCTTTGGTCATCACCCCCCCTTATGATTGCAGGTTATATCATGTATTCCTCCTTTGTTGTTGTTTTCACTTGAATGTGCACCGTATTAGCGCTTTAGTATCACTTTTTATATCTACGGGTTGCTGACCCCCTCTGATTTGCTTGTGATCACTATGTCATAGACAACAAAGTAATCGCATGTCTGCGAGCCATTCTAATTGGTTCCTGACCAACAGTGGAGACCACAGTTGTGAGTGCCATCATTATTTGAGAGTCACCACCTATGCAAAATGTTTGTTAAATGCACCCAACCGGAGAACAAATATTAATGTATTCCCAGCATGGGGCACTGTGCTGAGAAATTATAATATACTGATTACCAGTGAAAAAGGGATTAGCTTGTCCCTTTAAGCAATTGTCTCCCTTCTCTTATGGTAAACCTCATCCCCATATAATCTCATGCACTGGATATGTTGGTTGTAAAGACAGTGGATTGCAAAAGAGCCTGGTGTCCAAGGCATATTCCTATAGTAGCAGCTTCATATCGACAAAGCTAGCCAGATATTTACAGAGAAAAACTTGCATTAATTTCTTTCTATCGGGTAACATCTGCATGTCTACTTGCCCATCTCTGCCAACCCCTACAATGACTTCTGCTCACCCAACAAATAAAATTAAAAATAATAACAACCAACCAACAAAACCATCTACAACTCTGCCCAGGGCTACATCACCAACCTCATCTCAAATTACCAATCAAACCATTCTGTTCATTTCTCCCAAGACCCACTGCTCTCTAGCTGACTTTTCACCTCCTCCCATGTTCACCCTTTAGGTCTCCTCCAGAGATTCTCTCATCCACTGGAACGCCCTACCCAAATCTGACTGATCTCATACTCTGTCCATCTTTAGGTGATGCCTGAAAACCCATCTCTTCAGGAAGGCATATCCTGCCACTAAATACTAAACTGTTTGTTTACTTTCTCCATCAGCTCATCCCTAACAGTTACTTCCTTCTGTTAACTTTGACCCTCTCTTAGATTGCAGGCTCTAACAACAGAGCCCTCTGATCTCTCTTGTATTAAATTGTATTGTCTCTCTCTATTTTGTAATGCGCTACACAAACTGTTGGCACTATATAAATCCTGTATAACAAGAATAATAATTAAAGGGTATGTTAAGGTATTTTTTTTTAAATAACAAACATTTTATACTTACCTCCACTGTGTAGCTCGTTTTGCACAGAGTGGCCCGAACCTGGTCTTCTGGGGTCCCTCGGCAGCTGTCTCGGCTCTCCCTTGCAAGAACTCATCACCTTCATGCGAGCAAGCTTGCATGGTGAGGATTTCTTGCAGGCGTGCTCCTGTGATACAGCTGGCGGCTATAGCTGCTCACTGTATCACTCGGCCCTGCTCCCGCTGTGCCGCATCATTGGATGTGATTGACAGCAGTGCCAGCCAATGGCTGCACTGCTTTCAATCAACCAATGAATGAGCCGAGAAGCCTGGCCGAGAAGCAATCGCGTTCACGGCGTGGGACTTTCGAGGCGTCAGGTAAGTAGGCTAGGGGGCCGCTAGTCAGCAGATATTTTTTCACTTTAATGCATAGAATGCATTAAGGTGAATATTTTTTAAACTTTTACAACCTCTTTAACTCCAAATATGTCACTTTTTTGTTCTCTCTTGGTTCCCATTTCCAAATCTTTTACCACCATAAAATGCTACTAATTCTACAGGTGAATATATCACAGATCAAATTGTATGTCATTAGAAGTTAGACATGGAAAAAAAAATCTGCACTTTGGAGTCACATTTGTGGACACTGTGAACAATTATGGACATTACTGAGTAATGGCATTCTTTTTGCAGCCTAAGTGCTTTCAAGCACATCTAAGGAACCAATTTTCTTAAGTGGACTGCTACAGTTATGAAATTGGTGTTATAATTTTTAAGTTGAAAAATAATGGGCATCTATATTTTACATTGGAATATTTAAAATATTTGAAAAAGACAGCTGTGAATGGAATTTATGCATTTTACTCCTTTAGCAATAGGTTTAAATGCCATAATAATGTTCAACCTCATGAGCACTCAAAAGATATGATATTTAAATAAGATGGTTACTGACATTTTATGATTAAGATTACGTTTCCTTCTGTTAGATTTTTTTATTTTTTTTTGCTTCAACTTTATCTTCATGTACAGGGATTTAATTCCAATGCTACTCACTAAAATGTCAGCGATCATCATTAAATATTTTAAGTTAGGTTTCTGGTTTCACAAATAATGTGATTTATTATGCATATAAAGTAGATACAGTATATCAACCACTGTAGCCATTTTAACACCTTTTAAATATAAAGACAAGATCAAAATTCATCCAGTTCAGAAGGAACTGTTCATTGCCCTCATTTCTTACCAGAAACTGATCATTAGATCAGCTTCTTTTGAATGGTCCTGCTGGAAATCCAGCACTTGATCAGTCGCTGTAACCCATGACTGAAGGGCTCATCAATGTATTCTGACAGGGAAGGTGTCCCGTTTGTCAAAATACCATGAGACAGATGGGGCAATTCCTGCATCCATCTCGCTTGTGTGCAATCTGTGAGATTTTATTTTTCATTAAGCTGTGTACCCAGCTTAAGTCTGATTTGTTTTGGACATAGTGGGAAAGAGTTACAGCCTCTGTGGGGATATGATTAATGTTTATGTAGCCATCATGGAGATTTTGTAGAAAGGGACAATTTAAACAAGAGCCAACTGACAAACCAGTATGTGTTTGAAGTGTGGGAGTAATCAGAGGAAACTCATACAAGCACAGGGTGAACCTGCAAACTCTAACCCTGGTAGAATTGTTTTATTTTTTCCAGACAAAAAACACAGGTATTGATCTAAGTTTCTTTCCATCCGTTCTCTTGAACTATAGTTAATGGCTCAAAAAACAGGATCTTGGATATATGGGTAAACAGTTACAATTTCCTTAAGATTGCCAGACATACTCTCTTTAATATTGTGGAAGACCAGAAATACCTTAGAACTGGTCCATTGTACCTTTCAAAAAGAAGGAGTAAGTTGATGAGGGTAAAAACAATGAGAGGTATATAATTGCAGATAAATAAGGATCGCAGAAGTTGTATTTCTATATTGCAAACACAGGTCCTACTTTATAAGGGAATATTTCAATTATAATCAGAGTTTTTGTGGTTCCATCACCAACATCAGTAGGAATTAATCCTCAAAAATTATTGCTAAGGTACATTGCAGAATGCATTTGTCTGAGGTCTTCAATTTAAATGTAACATTTTGCAATTCTTGGTCATATATATTAATATGATGCTGATAATTTTCTGTTCTTGGGCCTCATACACACGACTGAGGAACTCGTCGGAAAAGACACATTGTTTTCCTCGACGAGTACCTTGTTAGACTTGTCGAGAAACTCGACAAGCTTTCTTTGTGTACACACGGTCAAGACAAAATCTCCTCGTTCTCAAACGCGGTGACGTACAACACATACAATGGCAGGGGAAGTTCGATTCCACTGGCACAACCCTTGGGGCTGCTTTTGCTAATCTCATGTTACTGCGTGTTAAGTAAAAGTTTAGTAAGAGACGATTTGCACTTTTCAGTCTGTTACAGCGTGAAAAATGTGTTATCTCCATTACAAACGCTACTTTTACCGAAGGTGCGCTCCCGTCTCATACTTTATTCTGAGCATGCGCAGGTTTCTTAGCATACACACGCTCGCGTTTTTCGTTGAAAACCAGCCCGACGAGGAACACGATGTGGAAATTGAGACTCCCGTTGAGGAAAAAGAGAACTTGTTCTCTTTTTTCCTCGTCGAGTTCCTCGACAGTTTCCTCGATGAAAAAAGTACACAGGACCGTTTTCCTCGGCAAAAAAGCTCTCCCACCAAGTTTTGTTGGTATATGCCTACAGGATTCTGAACCTGCATGAACTTTATTGCAATTTGGAACTACAAACTTACATTTTGCATTTTATGGACTTTACTTTATATTAGAAATCAATTTCTGAATGTATTTTATTAGTTAAGAGTTTCTGGCGCAGCTTTATTTTTTTATGTATATCTTGCTCTGTGGATTGCACACAAGCTGCTGCCTTTGATAGTGTAATTTTTTGCATGTTTTTCTGTATTGTATTAGCGCAGTTTTTTGTTTTTTCCTTTGTATTCAAATTCAATCTGCATAAGAACTGACACCCACACATCAAAGCATTTTGATATTTACATAACTTCGTCCAAAAGCCATACCACAACTTGCATCAGGGCTAAGGTATCTTGCATGGAGGACTCAGGCAGGATGCTGTGATGCTTCCAAGAAGCTAGGTTTCAGCATCATGCTGGTCCCTCTGACCACCCATGATTTTTTGCCTGCATTGCATAGAGAATCATAGAAACCTAGTGTTGATTTCACTGGGTCTAAAATATAATGTAATGAAAAAGGAAATGTTTTATTTCAATAATGTATGTTGATCGGGGGGAAAGGAGGGGACATGGAAGGTAAAATATAGGAAAGGAGGAGACATGGAAGGTAAAATATAAACAGATGTAAATAATCTGAGGGTTGTAACAGCTATCAAAAATAAGTAATTAAAACACATAATTTTTATTTTAAATTTGTATGTAATGGTGCTACATATAGGTTAAATATATAGGGATACATATTGAAATATTAACATAAATATTAAATTAAATCCTAAAGAACAGGGATATGAGATACTGTATTAGTAAAAATGTGATCAAACATCATGAGCTGGAGGAATGAATGCATAGAGGGGAACCAGGCATCTAAAGCTCCTGGAAGTGTTTGTGTGCAGAAGAATTTTCAGCAATCTTAGCTGGTGAAGACAGTGGATCAGTGGCAAAAAGAAGGGTAAGTAATCCATTTATTTGCAGAGATGAATTTTCCCTTCTGCAATTTAAGTAATTAAAAAAATAGTATGGCTTGGTTGATGAAAGGGGATGTTCTAAGACCTAGTGTGACAAGCCATTATTAAACACTCTATGGAAAAAAAGTAATAATTGCGGAAATGTTTAAAAAATATCAAGAGTAGTAAAAAAGTAATAAAACAGAAAATATTAAGAAAAGCAGTAACAAAACAATAAAATGTATTAAAAAAAAATATAAAATAAAATGTGAAATGGCCAGATCGATTTGCTCATAACAACTAATTTGTTTTCATTTTTAGTCGGCATTAGTAAATAATAGTTTGAATTTTACAGATTAATATGGCAACAGGGGGTTGTTAGCTGCAAAGTACACATGCATAGCTGAAGCCAGGTGTGTTCCTATGGTGACAAAGGTTTACTTACTAAACAGGTTTATTTGTTAAGATAATAAGAAATAACGATACAATAAGAGAAGTAATCCTTATTAAAATAAAACTGAAATTATACACTAAATATTTCTAAAGCCCCTCTTGGTCTATAGATTCTACCAGTCCATCATGCTGCCTGTGTTTACACTGGCTCTCTTTGAGACAGCTGGGTACATGACTACTGTATAGGTAGCTTACAGTACCCTATTTAGTTTACCAACAGCACAGGATAACACTCATCTATCTCAAAGGGAGCTGAAGTACATCCCCGACTATGTCATTTACGACGAAACGTGCGTAGGAACAGCCGGATTTTGCGTGGAACGTCATTACGCTCACGAGGAGATACACACACACACGGAGACCAGCTGACAGGACTGGATCAGATCAAAACGCCACTTTCTGTCTATCCCATGCCGTTTTAATTCATCTTAACTGTAAGTGCAACCCAACCTTTATTAAATCCGCGATCTTTGCAGTACTTCACTATGGAGTGTTTTTGTTAATTTTTCCAATATATATGAGCCATATTATTCCTTTGTGTTGGGGACTGTTGCTGAGGATCTGCCCTTTCCATTCACATGCCGGAGAAAGTCTGATTGGGAAGACTAGAATCATCCCTGTGCCTTACTGACCGCTGATATAGCGGTCAGTGGATTCGGTAAGGAGACTACATTTCACTACCTGGGTGTCCCTTTTTGGTGGAAGAAGATTTTTTCAGTGCACCTCCCTTCTTTTTTCAAATTATTAACCACTTCTACTTGGGACTTTTACATTGATATAATATTGGTTTTAAATGTTTATTTTATATCATCTTATTCACATTTTTTTGAATTTGTCACTATTTTTCACTTATTTGGTTATTATCACTCAATATTTTTAGCGCTGTACCTTTTTTGTATTTGAAGTACACACAGATAACATGTAGGACTAATGCCGCGTACACACGATCGGTTCGTCTGATGAAAACTAGACCGTTTTCATCGGACAAACCAATCGTGTGTGAGCCCCATCGTTTTTTTCCCCATCGGTGAAAAAACTTAGAACCTGTTTTAAAATTATCTGATGGTTAAAAAAACTATAGAAAAAAAACGATCGTCCATCGGTTAAAAATCCATGCATGCTCAGAATCAAGTCGACGCATGCTTGGAAGCATTGAACTTCATTTTTCTCAGCATGTTGTAGTGTTTTACGTCACCGCGTTCTGACACAAATGCATTTTTAACTGATGGTGTGTAGGCAAGACTGATGAAAGTCAGCTTCATCGGATATCTGATGAAAAAATCCATCGGTGCGTTTTCATCGGATGAACTGATCGTGTGTACGTGGCATTATAGAAGATGCTACATACTGTACACTAGCTTGAACTAATTTCTGCTTTCTTATTTTCTATTACCAATAGTCTGTGGGAGAACAAGGGGATTTGGACTCTATTGTGTATAATTCCAGATCCAGTTGAACCCATAAAATCTTAGTTTACTCTATTCAATTCAATAAAGTGATCATTTCTAGTTTGAAACTACATGTATACATCAACACTGCTCTTTGCACATAAAGAAAAGCTGCACTACATATAAAATAAGAATTACATAAAATGTTAATCCTATCAAATATAGTGATAATAAACATGATCCACCAGTGTATTCAAATAATAATTGGTGTTCAAGCATGTTTGTGTCCAACAATCTCATGTCCAAAAATTAATTTGAACTCCAAAAACCAGTGTCTAAACATATCCATAAATTGGTGAAAGACCTAAAAAAAAATGTGGTGTCCAAACATCATTAATCATAAATCCTTTGGCGTCTTCCACAAATGAAACAAACGTGAATATTTTTGTTGTTGTGAGTTCCACCACCACTCATAGGAGGATACTCCCACCCGGACAGAAGAGCAGACGCGTTTCACACTAACAAACAGTGCTTAGTCATAGCAACAAATGTTTGATGGGAGCTTGTTGTCAGAAATTCCGACCGTGTGTAGGCCCCATCGGACATTTTCTGTCGTAATTTCCGACAGAAAAGCTGGTTCTAAAATTTTCCGACAACAAAATCCATTCTCGTTTATTCTGATCATGTGTGGACAATTCCGACACACAAAATTCCACGTATGCTCTGATTCAAGTACAATACGGAAGGGCTTGGTCTGGTAAAACTAGCATTAGTAATGGCGATAGCACATTTGTCACGCTGTAATGGACTGAAAAGCATGAGGCTGAAAAGCACAAATCGTCTCCTACCAAACTTCTACTAACACGACTGGTATTGAACTTCTCTTATCTAGTGCCGTTGTACGCGTTGTACATCACTGCGTTCTTGATGTTTTGGAATTTATGACAACATTTGTGTGACTGTGTGTATGCAAGACAAGTTTGAGCCAACATCTGCTGGAAAAAAAATCCACGGTTTTATTGTCGGAATGTCCGATCATCTGTACGCGGCATAACAGTGGGCAGACTTCCCTGTCATCAAAATACACTCATCAGCTCCAGCTATAACCAGCAGTCCTGAATGAGTGAAAATATTCCAACAGACTGGTTGTACAGAAATCAATTGAGATTGACGTCTGTGCAACCATCCTGCCCATCGATGGATTCCAGTCCCTGCTGAACCAGCCGTTTACACACAGAGCTCCACGTTCCTGCTGTCACCGCCGATCGCGGGTACCTGGCGGATATCGCGGCCGCCAGGCATGCGCATCGGCTTCCCAGCGATGCGCCAGACACAGTGTTTCCCCGCTGCGCACCCCCAGAGGTGCGCACGGGGAATGTAAACTTGAGAGCCGCGCTGTGGACGTCTTTCATCTACAGTGCGGATCTCAAGTGGTTAATAGAAGTGGCTTCACCTGTCAAAAGTGCTGACTATGTCCACCCTACTCCATTCATCAAAGTTTTTTTTCACACTGGAGTAAATTGGACCATGCTTTATTTATTTTTATTTTTTATTCCTCTGGATAAACTGTGGGTATAGGATTTCTGTGTGTGTATGTGTGTGTTTCTTGAAGAGTTCTTGTGACAAATTAAGTTATTCATATTAACCCCTACAGCATCAGGATTTCACAGCTGCAAGAGAATCCAAGGGGCAGATTATAGAATATTTCAAGGAATGTTGCAGCCACCAGCACATGGGACACTCTTAATTTATGTACTGTAAGTACTGTCTCTGGTGCTTATTTAAAAAAAAATCACGCAGGCCATATTCACACCTGAGCGTTTTGTAGCTTGAAGCTTAAAGCTACAAAATGCTGGAGGGGAAAAAAATCTATTAATGTATATGGAGATGGTTCACATCTCTACTCCAAAACGCCTGAAGTCAGAAGCTGCAAAACGCCTGAAGCTCAAACAAGTTCTGGAGGATTTTTTTAGGCAAATTTGGGCGTTTTTCTACTTTTTACATTGGTGACCTTTTGGACTGTACAAAATCGTGGCAAAAACACAACAAAAATCGCAGAAAAAATTTACTACAAAATTGTGCAGTGTTCTGCCAGAAAACGCTACACTCAGGTGTGAATGGGACCTTAACCTCAGTTTTTAATTTAAAATACAGTGTGCCTTGCCACACGTTCCCTGAGATGTCATACACTGCCATACTAGGTCTTCTCTTTGCTGAGATTCATACTTAGAAGGTGTTTCTTTTCAGTCATGTAAATCTGAATTATTGCATGAAAATGTTTTTTTTTAAATACGAATTCCTGGTGCCAAGAGTCCAATATGGCAGTTTTCACCATGAGACTCTCTGTACCAATAATAAGAAAATAAATGTGTAGCTCTCCTAATACTAAAAAAAGCCAACTCTTTAAAGTAAAGCAACCATCTGGTGAAAATTCAGTTTGTAAAAAACACAGTCTGGCACTGCTGTTCTGGTTGTCATTCATCTGCCCTTCCAGATTACCAGTCTCGCTGCTTGACACTCCAGGGACAAAACTATAATTCTGCCACTTTATTAAACTCTGGTTAGGCCTCATCTGGAGTTTTCAATCCAATTCTGGTCACCAGTCCTCCAAAGGGATGTGCTGGAGAGTCCGAAGAAGGACAACAAAACTAATAAGGAGACTGGAGGAACCTCAATTACGAGGAATGTCTGCAAACACTAAGGCCGCGTACACACGGTTGGACAAAACCGATGAGAATGGACCGAGGTTCAGTTTCATCGGTCCAAACCAACCGTGTATAGCCCATTGGTCTGTTGTCCTTCGGTCCATAATTTTAAAACATGCTTCAAAATCGAACCGATGGCCCGCTGCCCAATCGGTCCAAACCGATGGTTAGTACAGAAAGCATCGGTTCAAAACCGTGCATGTTCAGAATCAAGTCGACGCATGCTTGGAAGCATTGAACTTAATTTTATTCAGCACGTCGTGTGTTTGACGTCGCCGCGTTCTGACCCGATCGGTTTTTGGAACGATGGTGTGTACGCACATCAGACCATCAGGCCACTTCAGCGGTGAACCGATGGAAATGGCCCGTCTGACCATTCTCATCGGTTTGGAACGACCGTGTGTACGCTGCCTAATTGTATTCTTGCTGAGATAAGACACTTGAGAAGAGACATGATAGTAATCTACAAATAGCTCAATGGGGATCCCAGCATAGGAAAAAAACTATTCAGTCCTAGGGAGTGTAAAGGACTTGGGGGCACACAATGAGACTGGAGGAGAAGCAATTTAACCTTAAACTGCGTAGGGATTTCTTCACTGTTAGGGCTATAAGGATGTGGAACTCTCCCCCTCAAATGGTGGTGACTGCAGGGAGTATGAATATTTTAAAAAGACAGACGTACATCTAAAAGGACACAACATACAGGGTTATGGGAAATCATTATGGACACTGATACACATTCACAGGTTGAACTGGATGGACTATTTTCTTTTTTCAGCCTTACCAACTATGTAACAAAGGGGGTTATCCACAAAAGGGATACGCCGGCGTATCTACTGATACGCCGTCATATCCCTGTTTCTATCTATGGAACTGATCCACATAATCAGTTTACCATAGATAGGCAGAAGATCCGACATGTGTAATTGAATTACACTGTTGGATCTTAAGGATGCAATTCTAGGCCGGCCGCTAGGTGGCGAGGCCATTGCGGCTGGCCTAGAATATGCAAATTAACACTTACGTCGATCCACGAACGTTCCGACGGGCCCGTCGCGCTAAATCTACGTCGTTTACGTCGAGTTACGCCGTGTAAAAATAGGGCTAAGTCCTATTTGACTAAGCCCTATTAAGTATAGCCGTCGTTCCCGCGTCGAAATTTTAAACTCTACGTCGTTTGTGTAAGACGTCCGTGAATGGCGCTGGACGCCATTTACGTTAGCGTCTAAGCAAATGACGTCGGAGCGACGTCTGTTAGCGCAATGCACGTCGGGTAAGTTACCCAACGGAGCATGCGCAGTACGTCGGGAGCGCGCCTAATTTAAAAGGGTTTTGCCCCATTAGATTCGGCACGCCTTGCGCCGGACACATTTAAGTTACAACGCCGCAAATTTCAAGGTAAGTGCTTTGTGGATCGGGCACTTAGGTAGAAATTTTGCGGCGGTGTAACTTAAATCGGAAGATTTAAGTTACGCAGGATATTTGTGGATCTGGCCCTATGTAACTAATTTCCCATACATGTGAAGAAGTCAGACAGAAGTCCCTGCATGGTGTGCTAATATCACTTCAAGTTCACAGGGCTACTTGCTTATATCCCTTGCTCTGGCACAGTACCAATACCAAAAAATTGAAATTCAAGGATTATGCTTATTACATAGACCACATAAGTAACAGACATAATACTGGTAGTTGGGCTGTATTTCCAGACAAATACATGTTAGATCTGGGGTATCATTTTCAAAGAAACCATTTAATAACAGGATGCTTTTTACAATAATAGTTACACTTTAACTGAAGTTCTGTTTTAAATGAAAACTCAGGCATTTCTAATTGTGTTTGTTACACCCATAGCCACATTCAACATGTATTAGTTTTAGTAATTTATTTATTTTTTTCTCCTATTATTTGGAACTATTTTCTCATTATACATACAATGCCATTATTTTCCATTCCCATGTGTACAGCATACAGACTTTTCCAATGGGAACAATTCGTGGACAGTAACATGCTTTTCATCTTACAGAAGAGTTCATTTATTAGTTGGTATACTGGAAAGAAAAACCTAGTAATGATATTTCTGCAAACCTCTTGAAAAAACTGATTACTTGCATTCATGGCAAGTTAAATCGAATTCTCATTTATAGTTGCTGTGAAAATTCATCTACATAGAAATAATCTTTTCTCCTTCCATTGATGGAACTGGAAAATCACCAGTGTAATTCTTACCAAGATTTTTGACTACTTTGCTTTTTTGCACATTGTCAATTGTGTAGTGGAACGGGTCTGAGAGCAGTTTCCATAATTGTCAACATTACTAGAAATGGCCACTCTTCCTCTTTGCTCTCTACTTGGAGAAGGAAAGCTGTAATAAGGAACTATTACACAGAAATAACTTTCATGCAGATTAGAAGCACACATATCAAAGAATATATAATATTTTTACCTAGCATAGTGCTTTAGTCAGCATATATTTTTAGTGTCAGCAATAAATTGATTCAAAGCATGCAATGTGTAAAGTTTAGACATTCAAAAGCTATTTACATTCTAATGTAGGTAATGTAAAGAGCCCCAGTACTGCAGTTATAAATGTAGGCAAAGATATATAGCTTGTTGTTTCTACTTTAGGTGGGCTCATCTGACATATTTTTTCAGTAGATGTGGCAAAGTTTTTTGCATAAGCCTCAACTCAGAGATCAAACATAGACCAGGCTTAAAGCTGAAATAAAAAATAAAAAATAAATATAACTTTTGTTGTGTTTACATCATTAGCCTTTTAGAACGTAACATGGATTTGTCTGCACTGAGGTAATTTAAAGTGATTGTAAATGTTTTTTTTTTATAATAAACATGTCATACTTACCTGCTCTGTGCAATGGTTTTGTACAAAGCGGCCCCGGATTTCCTCTTCTAGGGCCCCCACTGGTGCCTTTGGTTCCTCCTCCCTTCCAAGTTTATGTAAAGTTCATCTAAAGGGTTCATCTAACACTACTCTCTCCGCAGGTTGATAATGCCGCCGTCAAAGAGTGCCTACACCACTCCCTATCCAAAGATGCAGTAGAAGAGTGAGTGTAGCCACCTTAACGTCTTCAGCCCCAGAAGGTTTACCCCCCTAATGAGCTGTCCATTTTTTGCTATACGGCACTGTGTTACTTTAACTGACAATTTCGCAGTTGTGCGACGCTGTACCCAAATAAAATGTATGTCCTTTTTTTTTACCACAAATAGCGCTTTCTTTTGGTGGTATTTGATCACCTTTGCAGGGTTTTTTTGCACTATAAAGAAAAAATAAGTGACAATTTTGAAAAAAAATATGTATTTTTTTAACTTTTTGACATAAAATATATCCAATAAAAAAAAAAAATGTCTTCATCAATTTAGGCCAATATGTATTCTGCTGCATATTTTTGGTAAAAAATCCCAATAAGCGTATATTGATTGGTCTACACAAAAGTTATAGGGGTAGATTCACATAGAATGGCGTATGTTTGTGCGGGCGTAACGTATCCTATTTATGTTACGCCTCCGCAACATTTACAGGCAAGTGCCATATTCTTAAAAGAAAGTTGCGGCGGCGTAGCGTAAATAGGCCGGCGTAAGCCCGCCTAATTCAAATTGTGAAGAGATGGGCATGTGTTATGTAAATTAACCCTGACCGACGTGATTGACATTTTACACAAACGCTGCATGCGCCGTCTGTGGAATTTCCCAGTGTGCATTGCTCCAAAGTATGCCGCAAGGACGTCATTGGTTTCGACGTGAACGTAAATGACGTCCAGCCCCATTCACGGATGACTTCCGCAAACGACATAAATTTTTCAAATTTTGTCACGGGAACAACGGCCATACTTAACATTGGTACGCCGAATATACGCCTCATATAGCAGGGATAACTTTACGCCGGGAAAAGCTTAACGTAAACGGCGTAACTGTACTGCGTCGGCCGGGCATACATTCATGAATTCGCGTATCTAGCTGATTTACATATTCTAGGTGGAAATCAGCGTACACGCCCCTAGCGGCCAGCGTAAATATGCAGTTAAGATCCAACGGCGTAAGAGACTTACGCCGGTTGGATCTAACAGAAATCTATGCGTAACTGATTCTATGAATCAGGCGCATAGATACGACCAGCCAGATTCAGAGATACAACAGCGTATCTGGAGATACGCCGTCATATCTCCTTTGTGAATCTACCCCATAGCGTCTGCAAACTATGGGATATTTTATGGCATTTTTATATATTTTTTTAATAGAAATCACAGCAATCCGTGATTTTTAGCAAGCCTGCCATAGCGGCGGACAAATCGGACACTTAACTGATCCTTTCTATACTTTTTTGGGGACCAATGACATTATTACATTATTACAGTGATCAGTGCTAAAAATATGCACTGTTACTGTACTAATGACACTGGTAGGGAAGGGGTTAACATCAGGATCGATCAAAGGGTTAAGTGTGTGCCCAGGAGATGCTTGATAATTGTGTGAGGGTGGACTGACTGGAGGAACAAAAATATCCGTGTTCTTGCTTAGCAGAAACAGAAGATCTCAGTATCCTCCCTGTCAGAATCGCTGTTCTGCCTCTCTGGGGAAGGATCTTAGGTGGCTGGTGGACATTGGGTCCACCGGATTCGCTGATTGGCTCCTCCTCTGTCCAATGAGTGTGTGTGCCGTCGGAGGCCCACAGTATCCATTGCATGAATATTGCGCACACAGTATCTATTGCATGAAATGATGTACAAGTATGTGATTTTGCATAATAGAGCTGTCCTGCCGCTGTATATATGCGATAGGTGCTCCTTAAGTGGTTAAAGTGGTTGTAAACCCCACATATAAAAGTTGAACTAAGCACAAATATCTGTAGTGTTTATGTATCTCTCTCCAAAGCTCTAAGGGTCGTTTCTCTCTGGTGCTCCGTTCCTCTGTTATCAGCATGAGTCACTTCTGACAAGTTCTCCCAGCACATGAGATAGCAGTAGCTGAAATTTTGTGTCAGGGAGGGATCTTAGTGGAAGATAAGCAGACAGCCTGTCTGCTCAGACTACAGCTCTGCATGTTTCTTCATTCCTCTGCTTATGTGGAGGGGGAGTGTCCCTTTACTCTAATGAGCTCACAAACAGTGTAAGCCCATTCTCTCCACCCACCCCTAATTACTGCTGAAAGAGAAAGAAAGATTTTTTGACACAATCTTCACTTTCCAAAGAGTGTAGAAAGGGGAAAACAGCAGATACAAGTACAACTTATGCAGGAAAAAATATTTAATCCCTGTGCATCATCTGAGGCTTTCCACTTCACTGGTTATGGGAGAGAGTTAACATTCACTTGAGGAGGTATGTTATAGTCTGATTAACACTGTTAAAATCATGGGAAAAATACCCCAAACATGCTGCAGCCACTACATTTAAGGACTGGTAAGCTGCAATATATAACTTTTTTGTTCTTTAGGTCTAGATACATTTTTAAACCCTTTTATATTTAAACAGTATTGTTTATAGCTTAACTAGAATAAAAGGTTGACTTTCTTTAACTCGCACATAAATGGCAAGGATGGAATTATGAATAATTACATTTTATTAAATATGTGAAAATGTTGCAGATACATTATGCCACTGGTGTAATTAAACTTTAAAATGTTGCTGGCAGAGCCATGTAGCTCTAGAACTAAACTATGCAGCTTTCAATAGGGGCAAAAAGTGTATGCTGATCAGTGGAAAAGCTTAAAATGTAGATTGTCAGCAACGATCATAGTGCTAAATATTACAAAACTAAAGCTGGTGTTAGGCATAAATTGGCTGCTTAATATGCAACATTTCTAAAACCGTATAATCAGTTATCTCTATAGAAATTGGCAATTTAAAAGGAAGAATTTGTGTTTGATCACCACTTTAGTCACTTTGATGGAACTTGATTTTACATATTTGGCACTAGAACTGCTTTTATTCACTGTTTTGGAGTAATCAATCTAACTATAAGCTTCAAGTTCTAAAGATTGAAACCCCACTTCAAAGTAGCTATGTGAAGCAGTGTTCTGCTGGCATTACAAACCCCTTTTAAAATGGCTGCCAATTAACAGAGTAACCATGAAAGCGAATGTAGAATATTAGACTAAAATAATAACAGTCTGTGGAATAGAAAATTGATTTCAAAAGGGGAGAAGCACAGGTGTTAATAATAATGAGATCTTAGGTAAGCACATGTTTTCCTGAAGACTAACTCACAAAGTAAATAGAAAAAAACTGTGTTCAGCCTTCTCAACACTGCTGTATTGTAAGAAAAAAAAATGGAGAAGCAAAAGTGAATTTATGGAGTGCGATTTAAAACTAGTTCTCTGTGTACTATACACCTGCTGCATGTATATAATGCTTGGATAATAGGCAAAATGCACAGCTCCAGTAAGTCACCTTCCATATCACCTTATCATGCACATTAACCTCCTCATCTTCATCCTGCCACTGTAAGTGACCTGCTCATGAATTGTTCCCCTCCCTTTCCTCTGTGTATGACCTGTACATTAATGCCGGTTGTATATAGTGCATCAAGCTCCAAGTTTTATCCACAGCGATATCTTTTATAATAGAAAGTAAGAAACAGTGGGGTACAGATTCACGTAGCCCGGGCGCAGCGTAATGTAACCGATTTAGGTTACACCGCCGCAAATTTTCGGGCTCCACAAAGCACTTACCTGGAAATTTGCGGCGGTGTATCCTAAATCCGTCCGGCGCAAGGCGGGCCAATTCAAATGGGGCGGGTACCATTTAAATTAGGCGCGCTCCCGTGCCGGACGTACTGCGCATGCTCCCAACGCAAATTTCCCAACGTGCTTTGCGCGAAATTACGACGCGCCGACTTTTTGTGAATCGCGACGTGAAAAAAAGACTTGCGCCGGGAAAAAAAAATGTTTTAAAAAAATTCAAAAGCGACGCGGGAAAGACGGGTATACTTTTACATGGTGTAGTAAGTTTACACTTTGTAAAAGGTGCCCTATCTTTGCGACGGCAAATTAACACTTGCGGCGACGTAACGACGGGAAAAAGTTTAGTGGATCGTCGTAACTAATTTGCATACCCGACGCTGGTTTACGACGCAAACTCCCCCCAGCGGCGGCCGCGGTACTGCATCCTAAGATCCGACAGTGTAAAACTATTACACCTGTCGGATCTTAGGGATATCTATGCGTAACTGATTCTATGAATCAGTCGCATAGATAGAAACAGGGATACAACGGCGTATCAGCAGATACGCCGTCGTATCCCTTTTGTGAATCTGGCCCTAAGAAATCAGCTGTTAGGGTTTATGAAGCGGTCAGGGGTTATTTAAAGTCAGATAGAAGGGATGGTTCTGGAAGCTTAGCAGTTGAATTAGGGATTAGCTAATGAGGTTCAGGTGTTCAGGTGAGGTTAGGAGGGATGAAAGGTCAGACAGGTATTGGGCCACAGCGGTCAGGTGATTACTAGGAACATTCTGGAACCCAGCCACAGCCTACTTAAGGGACTGGGCTGGCTTGGGTCAGTGCCAGCTATTCATCTGAAGCAGCAGGAGGAGCTCCCCGCCCTATCCCCCCCTTTTTTCCCCGTCGCGGCCGATTCACGTGGTGGCTCACTCTGGTAGTAGTTGCCAGAGGGAAGATTTGAGTTAAGATTTGATGCTTAATGATGAATCAGCTCGAGTCTCAGTGGCTGGGCTGGAATTGATGGTATTAAAGTTGGTGGTTCATGAATTAAAGTTTAAATAAAGTTTGATATGATATCAACGGATTTAAGAAACCAGTGAATCAGGCCATGGCCAATATTTATTCCAAAAAAATATATATATAATATATATGTATTGTTTATGATGGTCATATATGATGTCAAACATATGGACTGATAAGTGTGCTAATAAACAATTTTATGTTGTTTTAATTTCTCTATGCATGTTTGGAGTTCTTTCTTTTGGTGCATGTGATCCCATAAAAAAGGAGCATGAGTAGCGTTCCAGATATATATATATATATATATATATATATATATATATATACACAGTATATACATATATATATATATATATATATATATATATATATATATATATATATATATATATATATATATATATATATATATATATATATTGTGGACCATTTGATGTTGGTTTTGCCTGCTACACTACCACCAGTTAAGCACATAGGGCCAGATTCAGGTAGAATCGCGGCAGCGTAACGTATCGTAGATACGTTACACCGCCGCAATTTTTCATCGCAAGTGCCTGATTCACCAAGCACTTGCGTGAAAAATTACGCCGGCGGCCTCCGGCGTAAGCCCACGTAATTTAAATGGGCGTGTGCCATTTAAATTAGGCGTGCTCCCGCGCCGGACCTACTGCGCATGCTCCGTTCGAAATTCCCGCCGTGCTTTGCGCAAAGTGACATAATTTTTCCGAACGGCGACGTGCGTAGCGTACTTCCGTATTCCCGGACGTCTTACGCAAACCACGTGAATTTTTACATTTCGACGCGGGAACGACGGCCATACTTTATACAGCACATACGTGTTCTGTGTAAAGTTAAGGCACCCAAAACGACGACTAACTTTGCGACGGGAAACTAGACTAGCGGCGACGTAGCGAACGCGAAAAACCGTCGTGGATCGCCGTAACTCCTAATTTGCATACCCGACGCTGGTTTACGATGCAAAGTCCCCCCAGCGGCGGCCGCGGTACTGCATCCTAACATCCGACAGTGTAAAACAATTACACCTGTCGGATCTTAGGGATATCTATGCGTAACTGATTCTATGAATCAGTCGCATAGATACTCTGAGAGATACGACGGAGTATCTGAGATACGACGGAGTATCTGAGATACGACGGAGTATCTGAGATACGACGGAGTATCTGAGATACGACGGAGTATCTGAGATACGACGGAGTATCTGAGATACTCCGTCATATCTCGGCTGTGAATCTGGCCCATACATTTTGTTATTTGCTGTTAAAACTTCTGACCAAATAGTTCATTGTTTCAGCAGTTGCTGGCTACTAAGTGATCACTGACTAACTGACGACTTATACATGTACATTATATCTTAAATATTGCATTTAAATTTGAAATCATATTTTTTGTAAAACTTAGTTACAATTACTTTGAACAAACAAGAAATATGTGATAGGCTAGAAAACTTAGTTAATACAGCCACATGAAGAAAAAAAAAACTTTTAAATGCAATACAAAGATCTTAATTGACCCAACTTTAATTAAGTTTGGTTTTAACAAATTGTGCGGAGAGAAACAGTTGGAGGCTTTGATTGTAACAAGATCTTCTTGTAGAATTTGCTAGACCTATAATTAAGGAATAAGTGCACCTCTGTGATAAAAGCAAAAAATGAACATTTTTTTTCACTCTGTACCTGCTAAACTCCGCACAGCAGCTTGCTAACCTAAAATCTTGATTTATTTTAAACTCCCAAGCTTTCACCAAAGTGTCTGGGAGCTTTTGTATCCACAAGATAATGTTCTGAGAGCAGGGGCAGAGAAACTGGTTGCAATGTTTCTCACTGCCGTATGGCCCCAAGTAATTTTCTAAAACTGGTCATACATGGCTCAGATCTGTTTAGTCAGGGGGCTGAACAAGAAAAAAAATTGAACTGATTCCCCCATCCAAACATAGAAGGGGGTCAGCTGAACTTCTCCCCTGTCAGATTACACTGGTCAGTGCTACAACCTATTGGCTGCAGAGCTGATTGAACTAAAGTTTTCCAGCAAGCCCATTTGTGAGAAGTCAATCAGCGGATTGACTACTGGTCTGTTGAACCGACCAAATTTCTGTATGGCCAGTTTAAGGTTCTTGTAAACCCTCACTAAATTATATTTATTTTGCTAAAAATACTGTGTATTAAACTATTCATTTTTTTTTATAATATAATATGTATGTTCACATTATTACATTTTTTATATGTAAGTTGTACTGATCTGGTGAAGTCTCTTAACAATAATTTCTTGTTTACATACATGCACTCTAGTAATGGCTGCAGGGCAGGTTTCCTGATGGCGTCAATAGTGGACCACGTCTGCTTAACACAGCCTCTTGTAGTGTTCACTGTAATCCCATGTGACAGGGTGACAATGCAAGAGCATAATTAGGAGACAGAGAACTTGATTTACTAAAGCTAAATAGGATGTTCACTTTGCAGGGGAAGTTGCAACGTGCAAGTACATTTTCCCCAGAGCATAGTGAATAAGGCGAAGCTCTGCTGACTTCCATCACACAAGCAAAAATGCTGTTTATTTTTTTGTGATTGGGTATTCTTTACAAAGTGAAATTTCACTAGTCACTGAGCTTTGGGGGAAAACGGCATTGCACAGTGAAAAGCCTTTTTGCCTTCAGTAGATCAAATGTAGAGTGTTGTCATCCTATAAAAAAAATGTGCCTGAATGACTTTGACAATAGCTTAAAGTGGTTGTAAAACCTCAATGTTTTTTTACCAAAAATGTAGCTTTTTGGAATCCCCCGGTGTCACATTTTGCACATTTCAGGGGGAGGGGGGAGCAGATACCTGTCTAATACAGGTATTTACTCCCACTTCCGGGCATAGATTGCTGCAGTAGCTGCAGATATCTACGCAATGTCTGTCCCCTCCCGATATCCTCTGGGAGACAGACATGTCCCAGAAGACAGCAGGGACCAGTGATGACACGCAGCGGGACTTGCACATGCGCAGTAGAGAACCAAGCTGTGAAGCCGCAAGGCTTCACTTTCTGATTTCCTTACCGAAGAAGCCGGCGCCTCTAACCGAGATCTCTGCTTTAATGCATTTTATGTTTTTCCACCTTAATGCATTTTATGCATTAGGAATAAAAACCTTCTGTGCTGCAGCTCCCCAGACCCCCCTTTTTCTTACCAGCCACTGTCCTGACACTTTCTCTCTCCCCCATTGCTGTCAATCAAATCCAGTAACACAGGAGTGGAGGGCAGGGCCAGGTTCAGCTTGCTTTGTCAATGGAAGCAGCAGCGGGACACGGAAACAAGCCCGCACAGGTGCCCCCAGGGAAAGTGGACCACAGAAGAAAAGGATTGAGGGTGCTTTGTGCAAAACGATTGCACAGAACAGGTAAGTATAGGCATGTTTTTTTTTTTTTTTTTAAAACATTTTAAGACTAATAAGAGATTTTAGTAATGGATTTACATATACTTTGGTTAGGAGCGTGCACATCCAAAGAGATGTTGGTGATGTTTTCTTTGCTATACTACTATACCACTGTCCGACATATGGGAATTTAGACAGTAGAACAACATTTTAAATATTAAGAATGGCCTATATGTATCATATTAGATACTTTCTTCTAAAGCAGAACAAAAGCTGTCGTTTTTCCCAACGTGATTCCTCTTCAGCCTGACTTGCATACACACGTTCATGCAAAAAAATGTCCGACCAAAGCGCGGTGATGTACAACACGTAAGACGGGACTATAAAGGGGAAGTTCCTTTCAAATGGCGCCACCCTTTGGGCTGCTTTTTCTGATCCTTGTGTTAGCAAAAGTTTGATGAGAGACGATTCGCACTTTTCAGTCTTTGTGCTTTTCGATCTGTTACAGCGCGACGAATGTGCTATCTCCAATCTTGAATGCTAGTTTTACCAGAACGAGTGCTCCCGTCTCATACTTGATCCTGAGCATGCGGTTTTTTTTCCCCTCGGAAAAGCATACACACGACCGTTTTTCGCGACAAGAATAAGACTGACGGGAAACACAACGAGAAAAAAGAGAGCTGGTTTCAATTTTTTTTGCGGGCAGTTTTTTTGTCGAGAAAACTGCTAGGGAGCATACACACAACGTGAAAACTGGTTGTGTGTACAAGGCATTTAAGTGGTTAGTGCCCTATAATTAACGTTTTACTGAAACTTTGCACTTGGTAAATCATTAAGTTAATATTGCGTGACATAAAAAATTGGAACTACAGCTATTTTATTTTCCAGGTTATTGCTTTCTGAAAATTTATAATATTTTGGAGGTTTTAACTAATTCTCAGGCCTAAAAATTGAAAAATAGCTCTGACAAGAAAAAGGTTAAATGTTCCCTCACAGAATATTCTCTGTAGGAACAACTTCCTATCCTCACCAGGAAACAGGGGTGTAATAGGGCAATCATTTCCCTACCCTAATTATACCTCTCTTTTTTTTGCCACTTGTTTTTCTAAATGCTGTCCAACAAATGAGAAGGGAGACCACAAGGCACATTGCTCATTGCAGTGATGATGTTCCTACAAATGTAAGAACATAATGACATGCTAAGAGGGAGTTGTGGAAAGTCTATGACCTCTGAGCTGTGCAACCAGCAGAGATTAATTTATAATGTCATATAGAATCCTAGCTGCTATAGCTATGTCTGTAAATCAGCTGGGAAACCTATTGAGAAAGCTACAGGGCACAGAGTTTTTCACGCATACATGCATGTACTGTAGTATTAATAGTTTGCAATTTAGGTCTGCTTTACAGCTGAACTCCAATCAGATACAAGACACAAATGGACACAAATCCAGCTCTGTATAAGCACCTTATGCCCCGTACACACAATTGGAATTACCGATGGAAAAGTCCGTCTGACTTTTTTCATTGGAAATTCCGACCGTGTGTATTCCCCATCAGATTATTTCCAAGGAATTCCATTGGAGTTTAGATAGAGAACATGTTCTCTTTTACTCCGATGGATGTGATTTTGGTCGGACAAAGGTACAACCGTGTGTACGGGGCTTTACAGTCCCTGTTTAGCAGAGTTCAGAGTTAAAAAAAAGAGGTAAAAATGCAAACATTGGTCTGAATTTTGATTCGTTACGAAACAAATTGCACAAGCCTACAGTCCATATTTCCATCCCAGACGTTCCTGCAATAAGCTCTGAAGGTATTGGGTGCTGTGGCAACAGCCAGCTGGAACTGGAACCAGTGCGATATGAAGATATTCGCCAGAACACCAAGAAACATCAATTTTGTACAAACGGTTTTTATTCAAAGAATGATCACATGCCTGACAAAGGGGCCCTGCTTGGTTCTGAAACATTGCACTACACCATTTTGTGATGTGATCATTCTTTGAATAAAAAATGTTTGGACAAAATTGATGATCCTTGGTGTGCTGGCAAATATCTACATATATTTCCAAGCGACACAGATAGCAATACAATTAGACAGAGGCTAACCCCATCCCCGCCTTACCAAAAAACAAATGCAATGATGTAAGGGAGAAAGGGGGAGCAAAGTGAGGTAGGAGCTCATGCAGGAAAAGCTGTGGTTAATGCTTTATATAAGCTTTTTGAAACGAACGTTCAGATTTTTGAGTGTTTCTGTTTTGTACAGTTTTGCTTTAAAATGCACCTTTTGGCACTATATAAATCCTGAATAATAACAATAACAATAACCTATACCCATACTATGTGCAAACTGTTTACATATAATTTACAAGCAATAAAAAAGAGATTTAAAACATGCAATTGCTGACCTATCTAGCTGCATGTAATGTGAAGAAATTGATCCGCAAATGTCACAACAAATAATCTAAAGTCAGGTTTTGGTTGGTTTATAACAGCTTGCTGTTTGTTTACATTAGAAGGCTGGCAGCTGGGCGTGGCTTGGAGCGCGAGCCGGATGGACGCATAAGACCGGAGCTCCGGAGCGAAGGGAACTGTAGCGGCACCCAGCAACCTAAGTTCAGCCCGATTACACCCACGAAACTCACGGGAACTGCCCGAGAGACCGCCGTCATGACCGGGAAGCGTCGCCAGGACAGGAAACCTCACCGGCTCACGGACTTTTTCGCCCCACACGGGAGAGCCGAGAAACAAGATGGCGCCGAGGCCTGCTCGCCTGCACAATTCTCCTCGCTGAAGACACCGGCTAATGCAGGTACTCGGGCAAAAATCTTATCATCCCCTGACATCATGTCATCTGCTCCCTCGACCCCATCCACCCGCAGCCCAGCTAAATCCAAACCCAGGTTAGATGGTGGGAGATCCGACCTGGCCACAAGCCTGGATGGGAGCCAGGCCTCAGACTCTGGGGATGACACGCGGGATCTGCCCGACTCTATAGTATCTTATCCCACACAAAATCAACCAGTAGTTGACACTGTCCTAAAAGACATGTTGATCTCATTAAGGAGCACCCTGCAGTCAGACATGGCGACATGTATGCATCGCCTCAGTAAAGATATTCAAGATGTGGGCAGGAGAGTGGATCATATAGAGACTAAAATGGAGGAGTACGCCACAACCATAAATGATCTGGTAGATGCAAACGAGGAAAGGGAAGGTGATTCTGAATGGGTTAAAGCAAAACTAGCAGATTTGGAAGACAGGTCGAGGAGGAACAATCTAAAAATAAGAGGGATCCCAGAATCTGTACTTCCACCTGACCTGTGCCAATATGCCGCCACCATGTTTAAGGCCCTCATCCCAGATCTTGCCGATCTAGACGTCACGATCGACCGAATACACCGCTTGCCTAAGCCATCCCATCTCCCTGATCAGGTCCCTAGGGATGTTCTACTAAGGCTGCATTTCTTCCATGTTAAAGAACAACTTATGATCTTGATGCGGAAGCATGAATCCATCCCCCAACAATACCAAGATTTACAATTCTATGCAGACCTGTCCCAATATACTTTGCTGAAACGACGGAATCTGAACACGGTGACCAAGGTGCTACGTAATCACAGGATCATCTACCGCTGGGGATATCCAACTAAAATATCAGTTACCAAAGATAATCGCACCTTTACAATCACCTCTTTAGAAAAAGGCCTCAACCTACTCAAAGAATGGGGTATCCTGCCCGATAGCACTGAAGCACATTCAATAGACCGCACTCCTCGCAGGGTAGAACCCGAATGGAAACAGGTCACAGCCAGGAATGCCAAGTCTCACACCTGAAGTGGGCCATGGGCTGTATCCACACCTAAGTTCCCTGAACCCGGAACCGACTAAGTCCGTTCTAACTTTACCCCCCCGTTGCAAGTTGCAATCTGCAGCACGTTGCTGCTGAAGGATCTCACCATCTCCTTGCTGCTGCTAACCCGCAGTGGCACTGTTGTGTTTACACATGCTTTGTTTTGTTACTCTTTCTTTTTTTTTTCTATCCTTTTTTTGGTTTACTAGCCAGCTCTCCACCTCTTCTTTACACTGGATGTCGACCACCTTATCAACCGTTCTCAACACCATAGATCGCATAATACAGCCCTCGCTCCTATCAAGACACCGAGTGATCGCATACATATGGTCATGTGAGTACTGCATCTCTACTACCGATCTGTTGTCATATGATCATTTTACCCATCCAAAGGTAGTGGTAATAGACCCCTTGGAACTGCCTAGAAATACCTTCTGCCACCCATTAGCATCCATAACCCCACCACACCATGCTGCTTAATATTTTGTCTATGAACACTAAAGGGCTTAATCACCCGGTCAAGCGTAAATCTTTATGGAAAGAGGCACTTACCCACCACTGTGATATAGTGTGCGCCCAGGAAACACACTTTTGTGCAAAGGCCCCGCCTAAATGCTCACATGGTAGTTTTCCGCATGTGTTCACAGCTAACGCGGACTCAAAAACCAAGGGAGTCCTAACTGCCATCAGAGATACTGTGGCATTCCAAATGCACACAGTCATCAAAGACCCCTTAGGAAGATTCCTAATCCTAACATGTGACCTGAACAACACCACTTACACAATCGTCAACATCTACTCCCCTAACAAGCATCAGGTGCACTTTTTCAACAAATTAATGAAGAAAATCCAACAAGTCCAACAAGGTCTACTCATTATATGTGGTGACTTTAACGTGACCCCTGACCCAGCTATAGACTCTACCACCACCTCTACGCGCCACCTTCCGGAGTTGGCTCCATCGATTACAAAGAACAACCTCTATGATGCCTGGCGCTGTCTCCACGACAACGAAATAGATTTTACTTTTTTTTCCATACCTCACTGTGTTTATACAAGGATAGATCTTTTTTTGGTAGAACAGAGAGTATTATTTCAGGTTAAGTCTGTGACAATTAATAATATTTCATGGAGTGATCATGCTTCTGTGGTGATGTCTGTGGCTGATTTTGCATCTTGCAAACAGACTCCAGTTTGGAGACTTAACACTTTCCTCCTACAGGATAAAGAACTCAAAGACAAAATCCAGACCCACATTTCCGAATTCTTTAGAAACAATTTAGGTTCAGTGCAAAGCCCCTTTACACTATGGAATGCCCATAAGGCTTTCATCCGCGGCATTTTCATCCAGGCAGGGGCAAGGTACAAAAAACAGAGGCAGAAACATTTCGCTGAGATCATGAGACAAATCACTGATCTAGACAGCAAAAACAAACTCAACCCTAATGTCACAGTGTCTGAACAACTTACCAAACTTAGATTTAACCTAAGACTACACCTCTTAGAAAATTTCGAGCGGGCCTCTAAACGTTTAAAGATGACCTATTACGCATCAGGCAACAAGGCAGGTAAATTATTGTCAAGGGCCCTTAAGGGACATAGATACAAACTAAAAATCCCCTTTGTGACACACCCTGTCACTGCCCAGAAAGTGTCCCACCCCCAACAAATTGCAGATGCCTTTAGCTACTTCTACGGCAAACTATACAACCTCAAAGATGACCCGTCCACTTTCCAACCAACCCCTGAGCTTATCTCCCAATTCCTAGAGAGAATAGACATCCCCAAGCTGTCAGCTGACCAACTTAACTATCTCAATCTTCCCTTCACCGATAGCGAAATCTCTAAAGTCATAGACTCCCTACCCCTTAACAAATCACCAGGCCCTGACGGCTTTAGTAGCGAATACTATAAAGAATTCAAATCTCTACTAATGCCCTGTTTATTACAGATGTTCCAGTTAGCGGCTGCTTCTGCCTCATTTCCACCAGAAATGTTAGAAGCCCTCATAGTGGCACTCCCCAAACCAGGAAAAGAACCCACATCCCCAGCAAATTTTAGACCAATCTCATTACTCAACATAGACCTCAAAGTATACGCCAAACTAATCGCTACAAGGTTGGTGGATATTATGCCCACATTGATACACCCAGACCAATCGGGTTTCACTAAAAACAGACAAACCTCAGATGCCACGCGACGCATGATAAATATCATCCATTTAGCAAAGGTGCAACAAAGGCCTTCTCTGCTCCTATCTTTGGATGCGGAGAGGGCCTTTGACAGGATACACTGGCTGTACCTATCCAAGACCTTGGAATCATTTGGATTTAGAGGTGTTATTCTCACAGCCATCCAAGCCCTATACTCCAAACCATCAGCCAAGGTGTATATGTCCGGTATTCTGTCGGCCCCATTCACTATAACTAATGGTACAAGACAAGGGTGCCCCTTATCCCCGTTAATTTTCAACCTATTGATGGAACCCCTAGCTATCTCAATAAGGACCCACCCTAAAATAACTGGACTTAAGGTTGGTAAAGAGGAGCACGCTATCAGCCTTTTCGCTGATGACATCATCATGATTTTGTCAAACATAGACACATCACTTACAGCGACACAGGAAATTCTAAGTTCATTTAATAAGATCTCATACTATAAAATTAATGAAAGCAAGTCGTATATTCTAGGCTTAGGACTAGAGGAAAGTATGTGCGCTGGGATTAAAACTCAGTGCCCATACACCTGGAGCACCACTGGCATCAAGTATTTAGGAATTGTACTGACTGACAACACAGACCACCTAGTCGAAGCCAATTATAATTCATTTCTGCTCTCCCTCCCCTCTAAACTTAAAGAGCTGTCTTGGACGGAATCCTCGTGGGCGGGCCGTCTTGCGGCTTTTAAGATGATACTGCTGCCCCAACTTATTTATTTGTTTAGAAACCTCCCTATATTAGTCCCGGATAAATTTTTTTCCATAGCTCAATCTCAAATAAACAAATTTCTCTGGCAGGGACGGAGGGCCAGATGTGCCTTCCATAAATTGGTCAAATCCAAAGCTGCAGGAGGAGTGGGCCATGTGCTTATCAGGGACTACTACTTAGCAGCAATCTTAGTGCAAGCGAGAGGTTGGTTCCAGAGAGATCACACAGCGAGGTGGCTCTCGCTGGAAGCTTCCCAGTGTCCCAACTCTAACCTATCCAATTTACTACTAGCTAGCACTCATACGAATAGACTACCTATAGGTACTTCCCTCACTATGCGAGCAACTCTCAAAGCCTGGGGTAAATTTCTGAATGAACCAATGGTTGATTCCAACCCTCAAACTATCCCATTCCCTATAGCAGGCCTACAACTACTAATCCCTGACCTCAATGTTAAAACATGGGAAGATAAAGGTATCAAGACTGTCGCGGAACTCCAAGTGGGTCCTGCGACTAAGTCTTTCAGGTCTCTCCAAATCGAATATGGTTTATCTGCCAGGGATCAATATGCGGCCATTCAAATATCACATCTTCTGGAAGCAACACCGAAATTATCGGTCGAGATCCCTTGGAGGGTATTCTTATATCTGACTAAGCCGGTTACCTCCATTAGGGGCATATCCCTGTTTTATGGCCAGCTGGGTCAGAAAAATCTACTGATTAAAACACCATCTATGAGATCTTGGGAGTGGGACCTTAATAATCAATATGATATATCCCAGTGGAAGCTAGCCATCACATCAGTGTACAAAGCCACTAAATGCGCCAATCTCTGGGAACTACACCAGAAGATCTTGCTACGATGGTACCTGACCCCTACACGGCTAGCAAATTTTCAGACACAAACCTCCCCCCTGTGTTGGCGATTATGCGGACACAGGGGCTCGTTGATACATATACTGGGGATCTGCCCTAAGATACAGAAATTTTGGAGCGAAGTGTTTGACCTTATGCGTTCAACCACTGGCTACAATTGTCCTCTAAGAATAGATATGGCTATCTTATCGCTAGGAGTAGAATTATTCCCTCCACCCTACAGATTGATAGTTACGCATATCCTTTTAAGCGCGAGGTTAGAACTAGTAAGGAAATGGAGGTCCACGGAGGCCCCTACCCTGAAAGAGGTGGTTAGATCTACTAATCTTCACATTAACTATGAAATAATGTTCGGAGCAACCCAACACAGACCTGGGAACAGGGCCCAGACCTGGGCACCTTGGACAGATTGGTATAAACTTAATGAGACTAGGTTCTAGACCGAAATCTAATTTTATGCGGTCTTATCAGTCAGGAAGTATGCTCTCTTGCATACATTGGAGCAATACATCCAGTCTCTGTTCTTTTCTAATTTATGCCTTTTCTTTACCTTTCCTTTTCCTTATATCTTAACTAATCTTTGTTTCACATTCTTACATACCATTTAATCTCTTGTCACTTTAAATACCGAAAGTTGATATCTGTGAGCGTGTCTGACATGCATGTAACATTGGTACGGTGGGCCCGCATACCGCCAAGCGCAGAGTGTTCCCGTCAGGGGCGCGGGCGGTGTGAGGAGGCCCACTATTGTCTCGTTTATGTTTCTTTTACCGCACATGTCTAAGACTATTATCACCTAATGGGTTATGTTAAGATTGATTGGAAAAATTGCTTGGATAGTATCACGATACAGTAACCTGTTGAAGATTAATCTTCTTGTAATGCTATGTTCGATTACGCATATTTGTGACCACGACATCCTATGCTGTACACAAAAGTATGTATACTTTGCTGCTCTCTTTGATACTCTAATAAAAATCTATTGCTTGAAAGAAGGCTGGCAGCTAAGATTTTGCTTTTCAGTAAGTAAAGGGAAAATGAGTTGCGACTCCCAGTTTCTAAGTTGTGAATTTTGAAGATTAATTTCTCTACAATTACTATTGTTACCTAGGTGAACAAATGCTTGTTTTTTAAAGTGCCTTTAATGCTTGTTCAAAATATGCTTTAGAGTGCATTTTTTTGAGGGCATGTTCATTTTAGGGCAGTTTCAGAGAAAATCTTTTTAATATACTTTTTAATTACAACTTTTTGCTTATTTATTACATAACAAGATAACCAACCTGCCATAGAAAACATAAAATATTTCAAAGGTGTTCCTTTAAATGCTTCAGGCTTAAGGCCCGTACACAGGATTGGATTTTCAGACGGGAATTGTGTGATGGCAGGGTTTTGTTGGAAAATCCAAATGTTTGTATGCTCCATCAGTCAATTGTTGTCAGATTTTCTAACAAATTTTGGATAGCATGTTTTAAAATTTTCCAACAACAAATGTGTGATGTAGGATTATCTGATCGTGTGTACACAAGTCCATCAGAAAAAAATACAAAGTACAAACACGCATGCTCAGAAGCAATGCTAACCATAGCACAAAATGATCAACAGTTGCCCAAAGGGTGGCGCTAAAGAACTGAAAAAACACGTAGTTTTGTATTTGTTGGCTGACAACGTTTTGCCATCTGTATGCAGAACAAGTTCACGGCCAACGCATTTTGGACAAAAGTCCTATGCTTTGTCTGACGGAAATCCGATCGTGTGTATGAGGCTTAAGTGACCTTTTTGTATAGTTTTACAAATGGATAAAGGATGCTTTGAGAGAATAATAGGGTCTGCAGTAAGACAGAAAATAAACATATGCATACATAAGAGGCTGTGAAGAAGAAATTATTTTGCTTAGAACTAATTAATGGGAGAAGAGATCTAAATCTCAGACAGCCACTGATACAACAATATTGTAAATATGAAATAGAATCTTTGAAACAGATGTACAATGAAGGATTAGAAAACACACTCTGAAAAATGCCAAGTTAACTACAATGTAATTTGGACAGCTGCGCAGGATAATTAGATCAGAAGTTATTTTGCACTTAATCGTATTGTTTTTAATGTGGGACAAACAACTTTTAATCAGGAAATGCAAATAAAATCAGTTTTAATAGGAAATGCAAAACTCTAACCTAAATAATGTAAAATATTTGAAGATCTATTTAAAAATCTGATGGCATTTTAAATATGGAAGTGATTTACTGCCTGATAATCAGAAGGCATGATACACCAGAAATATATATACATATATATATTTATATTTTATAGGTACCCTATATACTCAAGTATAAGCCAAGTTTTTCAGCCATTTCTTTAGGGCTTAATAAACAGACATTTACCTGTCCCATGGTCCAGCAATGCGGCCGCCCGAAGCCTCGCTTCTCTACTCTCGTCTCCACGGTGCTGACATTGCAAGTGTGGGCACCCAGCTGTGACAGCTTGCGGCTTCAAAGCCGGGTGCTCACTGTGCATGCACCAGCGCTGCGCATTCTAAATGACTGGGCAATTTTCTGGGAACTGTGATGTGTCCCAGAAGATTGCAGGAAAGGAGTGGCTGCAGTGCCATGGGCGGAAGTGAGAGCTGGGTACTTGTCAAAACTAGGTACCTGCTTCTTCCCCCAAAAAGGGTATCAGGAGTCCTCATAGTAGAAGTTCCATTTTTTGGGTGGAAGTAATGTTACTGACAAGTGAAAGAGCAGGGAAATTTGTTTTGTGTGGGTACTTTACTTTACTTTTGATCATATACCGATACATAACACACAACCTTAAATGGGCATTTAGACATAAGTGACCCAACTTTAAAAATCATTTTCTTGTCAGGGATACTAAGCTATTGTCCTAGGACCTAATACACATGCTAATGCAATCCTCATGTCAGAACGTAAAATATTTGACTGAATAAAATGAAAAGCAATACAATTGTCTGAGCAGTCCAGAATGAGTGAACAGCGTAAAAATAAAAGAAACAATACTTAACCGCTTCATGGCAAAGGTAAAACAAATGCTAATGTCTGAACCCAATTTTGCAACATGTGTTAGTAAAACTGTACATGTTATTGCAACTAATTTATACCTTGTTTTTTCAGGACAACTTGAGCTTTCACTTGTTGGTAAATGGTATTTAAATTTCCTGATGTTCTTTGTTATCAAAAGAAAACTGACACAAAAATTTAAAACATGAACTGTTTTTAAAAATGTAGCTGGATATTTTTTTCATTATCATAACCTACTGCTAAAGAACAACCACAAATATATTCTCCTACTCCTGAAAATTCAGCAATACCACATACATGTGTATGTTATTTGTTTTTTACCCCCATAGGAGGGCCCAGGAACAATAGTGCACATTTTGCTTTTTTATCCTACCTAAAACACTGATACTAATTGATTACAATAAAAATAAATAAATTAAACTCCTACTTAAAATACACTGGCTCTGACCTTTGACCCTGACATTTGACTCTGACATAACCTTAGACCCCAAAGCTGACCCTAAGGCCCCGTACACACGACCGAGAAACTCGACAGGCAAAACACATCGTTTTCCCCGTCAAGTTCCTTGTTCGGCTGTCAAAAAACTTGTCAAGCCAAATTTTCCCATTGCCCAACGAGGAAATAGAGAACATGCTCTCTTTTTGGCTCGACGGGTTTCTCGGCGAAAAGTAAACACACGACTGGCAGAATACGTCCCCCATCGAGTTTCTTGCTGGATTCTGCCGAGAAAACCGGTTGTGTGTACGGGGCCTCACTCTTATGCCTCGTACAAACGCCATGAGGGCTTTTGGCCGGGAATCCCGGCTGTGTGTATGCTCCATCACAGTTTTCCTGACAGGAAAACTGGCAGAAAAAAAAGAGAACCAGCTCTCTTTTTTCCCACTTGGATTCCCAGCGTTTTTTAAGCTGCCAGTTTTCCTATGGGGAACAGACTGCGGTGGAGCATACACACGGCCGGGTTTCCCAACCAAAGCTCTCATGGCAGGAAGTGTGTAGGGGGACAAAGTAACCGAGCAAGGTTCTTGGTTTTCCCCTAGGGTTTCCCAGTGGTAAAAAGTCTGCCGTTAAACCAGTATGTGTACTAGCCATTAAACTGACCATGACATGGATGCTACTCTTATCTAGCTATATTTTCTTTCATTTTTATTTATACATTTTTAATACAGATACTTTTGTTTACATTTTTCTCTTCTATCAACAAGAAAAATATACAGTGTATGTTTTTCTCCAGTCAAGAGGAGAAAAAAAACATGGGTGTTGTCTGTGGGGTGTTGATCGCTGCAATAGCCAATCAGGTAATTGGGAACCAGGCCTCCCAGTTTTTGCTCATTATTACGGGACCCAGGGCTCTTGGTGAGAGCATGTATGTGGTCCCAGGAAGAGGACCTGCTTCTGTGAGGCCACATATATGTGAACAATCAACAAGGGATTAAATAACTTTGTTCTTCATTGTACCCCAAAAATATGGTAATCTGTTTTCCATCACTCTCTCTCTCTCTCTCTCTCTCTCTCTCTCTCTCTCTCTCTCTCTCTCTCTATATATATATATATATATATATATATATATATATATATATATATATATATATATATATATATATAATACAGTTTAAATTAATAATTATAGTCTTCTCTGAATGATGGACCCTCAATCTGTGTGAAATATAGACTTGGGCCTAACTGTTCTACAAAATAAACTTGAATGACAGCATGAGAATCACCACAATAATGGCATATTGTTTTCAAAGCAGGCTTTTTATTACTTGTATGCAGGATATTAGACTGCAGAAAAAAGGAATTCTGAAACTGCTTACCTAAATGAATCTTTCATATGTTTTAACAGCTTGTCTGATTATAATCTACTTGTTAAATGTCCATAAAAACTTGAGTTAGTTACCTAGTATGAAAATATACAATGCACATGTAATGAAAAGGATTTTCTTTGCTTTATTCGTTATTATATTTCTGCTGTTATTATTTCCCTGCTGTGGTAAAATACCTTCTATTGCTTTTTAACCTACAATGCTTTCTCTTTTGAAAGCTCAACAGCAATTTTTTGTAATAGTTAGTTATACAATCATTTCCATATAAAGATGTATGAAGTTGTATGAGAGAGCAATGATACTCATTTTGGAATACTTTTCTTTTTTTTGGGGGGGGGGGGGGTGGAGGGGATATTTTACCTCACAGTAACCACTCAAGTTTTTTTTTCTCATGGCCATTTTTCTATAAAGAAAAATATAAAGTACACCAACCTAAGGCATTACCATTGAAGTAAAAAAAAAAAGAAGGTGACTGGTATATTATTAGCCAAGTTGTGGAGGAGTTCAATGGAATGATCAGTACCCTGGTAAAGTGTATAGCTCCAAAGTTAATGGGGCTTAGCCAAAAACATTTGGGTTTGGTTCTAGTCAGGTTCACAGAATATAACAAAAGTTTGGGTGCCGAATCCCCCCACTGAAGTCAAATGGAAGCCACATGTTAAACTAAAACAATAGTCAATTTCTAGACTAATAAGCAAGTGACTGTATAAAAAATGGCATAGGTAACATGGCACTGCCCTGTGGAACATATACCAAAGCAAACGAAAAAGAAAACACGTTTTGTGGGGAGCAGCAATTTTAATAATGCAGTAAAGTCAATGTTAAACATGAAAATGTCATTAAATAACATGCCTGGGGGGTGCCTTTAATCTGTCTGAGATGTGGTGCATATGTATGATGTATACAAACTACTAAAGCAAAAGAAAAAGATGTTTAACTGCTTGTCGACTGCTCACACACATTTACATCGGCAGAATGGCATGGGCAGGCAAAGCAAAGAATATATGCGTTGCTTTGAACCTGCCACCTAGCGGGCGCCTTCCGCGGTCTCCCTGACCATGCCCGCGGGACCCGATGTCCGCCAGTGTCCCGCGATCGTGTCATGGAACGGCATAACAGGGGGATGCCTATGTAAACAAGGCATCTCCCAGTTCTGTCTCGTGACACAACAAACACTAATCGTCTGCTCCCTCTCATCGGGAGCAGCGATCAGTGATGTGTCACAGTAAGTCATGCCCCCTAACAGTTAGAACCACTCACTAGGACACACTTAACCCCTTCCCCACCCCCTACTGGTTAACCCCTTCCCTGCCAGTCACATTTATACAGTAATTAGTGCATTTTTATAGCACTGATCGCTGTATAAACGTAAATGGTCCCAAAATAGTGTCAAATGTGTCCGATGTGTCCACCATAATGTCGCAGTCAGGATAAAAAAATATATAATAATAAAAATGCCATAAAACTCCCCCCTATTTTGTAGACGTGATAACTTTTACTCAAACCAATCAATATACGCTTATTGCTTTTTTTTTACCAAAAATATGTAGAACAATACATATCAGCCTAAACCGAGAAACAATTGCTTTTTTTTAAAAAAATTGGGATATTTATTATAGATATTTATTATTTAAAAATTGTCGCTCTATTTTTTTTATAGCGCAAAAAATAAAAACTGCAGAGGTGATCAAATACCACCAAAAGAAAGCTCTATTTGTGGTGAAAAAGGACATTAATTTTTTTTGGGAGCTCACTTGTTTGGGACCATGCAATTGTCAGTTAAATTGACACAGTACTGAATCGCAAAAAGTGGCCCGGTAATTTGGCAGCCAAATGGCCTGGGGCTGAAGTGGTTAAACTGCCACAAATTAAATCTTTAGTCACTTTACATTAAACAGTTAAGGATTCTCTTCATCTATCAATGATAACAACCTCCTGTGCTCAAGCATGGTGCTCAGAAATCAGTTGACTTTCACTGTTCTAGTTCAAAAAAGGCCACTAGGCTTCGCTGCCCTCTTATAACTTTGGATGCCCTAATACATATAGCACTGGAAAAACAACAAAGAGCACCAGCTTAGCATATTACCTTTAAATCCCATGTATTAATAAATTAAATCAAATACTATATTATTCTTGAAAATTAATATATTGTCAAGCCATAAATATATTCCAAAGCACAAAGACGCCAGATCTGCTGCACATACTCTTCATCATGGAAGAAATACACCCAGGACAATCATTGAAAATGAACATGTTTCTATAAAAGACATATCTTTAACCTATTGTATACATAAGAGATATTATAATTAGGGACAGACACACAGCCAAGAATATATTGTTTATTAGTAAAATATGTATGTATTTGTTTGGTTAGCTACAATGGAAGGTGAAGAGGTCAACATTAAGAATTGGCATAAGGAAATGATTCTGGAGGGCTGCACTTCAAATAATCCTTTTTATTGAAGATTCATATGACAAGTAGTTGACAGATGGAGCAGGGGACAAAGAGGTAGATGTGTTTCACGGAAAAGTAAGCGCTTAGTCATTACCTAAAAAGTGGCATCTTGTTATCCCCTTCCTGCCAGTCCTGGCATCCCTTTAACTGGGCTAATATCCCTGGAAGGGTGGGAAAGTTTACTTCATCATCTGAACTCTGTGATTGGCTGTAAATGTGGTCACATGATTGGGAGTTGGTCTTGCTGGTACCCGATCACTATTAGAAGCCGTAAGCTGTCTTTGATAACTTTCCGTATCTCTGTGGTGGGAGGGTACCATGAGTGGGGTGGACTCCCGATTACCTCTGTAATCTTTATGACTCATTGAGCAACACTGTACACTTTTTGTCATGTCCTAGTGATTCTCCCACTCAGTTTATAACTACCTACCCAACTTACTTATCACTAGTCCTAAAGTATTTCACTCCTTGCATTATTTTGTGCCCTTTATGAATATAAGGGAAAATGTTTGAAGCATTCAGTCCTGACAAATGATCACAAAATATAAGTAAGCAATTTAAGTCTCCCATATTTAGGCCCCACGTTCTCTTATTTCCATGAGAGTGTAGGTGTGGTTTTCAAGTCCCTAGGTTAACTATAAGGCCCTGTACACACGATTGGACAAAACCGATGAAAACGGACTGAAGTTCAGTTTCATCGGTTCAAACCAACCGTGTGTGGGCCCCATCGGTCCGTTATCCTTTGGTTGAAAAATGTAGAACTTGCTTTAAAATTGAACCGATGGATGCCTAACCGATCGGTCAAAACCGACGGTTAGTACGCAAAAGCATCGGTTCAAAACCCGCGCATTCTCAGAATCAAGTCGACGCATGCTTAGAAGCATTGAACTTCATTTTTCTCAGCACGTCGTTGTGTTTTACGTCACCGTGTTGGACTTGATTGTTTTTTTAACTGATGGTTTGTAGGCACATCAGACCATCAGTCAGCTTCATCGGTTAACCGATGAGAACGGTCCTTTGGACCGTTCTCATCGGATGGACCGACCGTGTGTACGTGGCCTAAGAAAAACAACAACAACAATATGTCTTTAAATAAATGTAAAATCATGTATTGTAGAGCTATTTATTGTTTGTACTTAAATTAATGCAACAGATGAAATCAAAATTCCTTTAAGCATGAATGCACAGTAAGGTAATGCACCACAGGTGCTTGCTAAAGTGAAGGCTCTTTTCATTACTGTAAAATATATTAGCACTATAAGCTGCCATAGTGCTATAAGCTGCTACCCTGCACCCTGCCTTTTCCCAGCAGTCACAGAATAAGATTAAGGTCTAATAGATTCTACTGTCATTCTTAGCGTGACTTGAAACATTGCATTCATTATAACTGGTATAACTGTGATACTTGTGTGTGTGTTTTTGCTTGAGAAGTGGGCGTTAGCTGTAAATCAAAGCAGCTGGTGCTTAATATGCCATTCAAAAATTAATGTTCATATGTGTGTGCAGGGGAGCATAAATCTTAAAATCATTGGGACTGTGAACACCCATACTGATTTATTTGATGCCTTCATTCCAGCATGTTATGGGGGGGGGGGGGACAAAGCAAATAAGTATTTTACAATAACTGAACTTTCTTTTTCTTCCTTAATTTGTATTTTTTTTTAAAGCACAAGGTATGGCAGTCTGCACATCTTGAGTTATCCATTATATTTTACTCACCAACAAACAGGTTCCCCTCTTTCCTTTTTGAATTACAGTACAGACCAAAAGTTTGGACACACCTTCTCATTCAAAGAGTTTTCTTTCTTTTCGTGACTATGAAAATTGTAGATTCACACTGAAGGCATCAAAACTATGAATTAACACATGTGGAATTATACATAACAAAAAAGTGTGAAACAACTTAAAATATATTTCATATTCTAGGTTCTTCAAAGTAGCCACCTTTTGCAGCAGACACATCTCTAGAACTGTTAAGAGGAGACTGTGTGAATCAGGCCTTCATGGTAGAATATCTGCTAGGAAACCACTGCTAAAGAAAGGCAACAAGCAGAAGAGACTTGTTTGGGCTAAAAAACACAAGGAATGGACATTAGACCAGTGGAAATATGTGCTTTGGTCTGATGAGTCCAAACTTGAGATCTTTGGTTCCAACCCCTGTGTCTTTGTGCGAAGCAGAAAAGGTGAACGAATGGACTCTACATGCCGGGTTCCCACCGTGAAGCATGGAGGAGGAGGTGTGATGGTGTGGGGGTGCTTTGCTGGTTACACTGTTGGGGATTTAATCAAAATTGAAGGCATACTGAACCAGCATGGCTACCACCGCATCTTGCAGCGGCATGCTATTCCATCCGGTTTGCGTTTAGTTGGATCATCATTTATTTTTCAACAGGACAATGACCCCAAACACACCTCCAGGCTGTGTAATGGCTATTTGACCAAGAAGGAGAGTGATGGGGTGCTGCGCCAGGTGACTACCTCTTGAAGCTCATCAAGAGAATGCCAAGAGTGTGCCAAGCAGTAATCAAAGCAAAAGGTGGCTACTTTGAAGAACCTAGAATATGAAATATATTTTCAGTTGTTTCACACTTTTTTGTTATGTATAATTCCACATGTGTTAATTCATAGTTTTGATGCCTTCAGTGTGAATCTACAATTTTCATAGTCATGAAAATAAAAAAAACTCTTTGAATGAGAAGGTGTGTCCAAACTTTTGGTGTGTACTGTATATATAATGAATATACCTGCCTGCACCACCAAACACCACTATAGTGAAGGGAAATTGTACCCTGAGGTCTTCCTGCTGACAACTACATGGCTTTGGGACACATTAATTTTAGTCAAAGAGAAAACCACTGTGGGGGACCAGACGATCATAATTTCAGAAGTGCTGGTATCTGAAGAGACTTAGGCAGGCCATAGGCAGTGCAAATTTCTTTCCTGCAACCAAGGGTTCAGAAAATAAATTTGCACGATTCCCCCATCAACACATATAGTGCTGACAGCGGACTCCCTCCTGCCAAGCAATTTTCTGCTCCCAGCAGGGGGTTAGAGGCAGGCAGGGGAAGCCTTCATTGCTGGGAGAAGACAGTGATTATAGCCGCTAGCGATAATTGTAGGTGAATCCGGCAGGCTGGTTGTACATTCAGTATTTAAGTATTTATTAACTTTCCTGGGGACATCTTTAATGGAGTCTTTCGTTTTTATGATATAGTTGATGTGATGTATTTTTTTATATTTTATATGTTTGTCATTTCTATTTGTGTTATTGTATTACAACAGCAGGCTAATACTTTTTTAGTGTAAATTGGGGGGTTGGGGCACGTTTTTGAACATAAAAACAGTTGCAAAATCTGACAGAAATGTCTTCTCAATAGCCCAGGTTCACACTGGGCTGCGGGAGTGTAGCCGTACGAGTTCAGCTGAACTCGCACGATTTCACTCCTGCCTGTCAGTCCCGATTTCAGCCGCAATTACAGAGACATCTATGCAGATGTCAATGTAAATCGCAAGCCAAAATCGCAAAAAAGTAGTATAGAAACTGCTTTTTGAAATCTGTGCAGCTCCACAGATGCGGCATCGCACCGATTAGGATGGTGCCATTTCCGGCATATGCTGCTATTTTTAAATGCGATTTGACATGTTAAATCACATGTCAAAATACACCTGTGAGAACCAGGGTCTTAGAGTCAGATCTGAGCGTTGTTAGAAGTATAACCTGAATAAGCTGTGTGCAAATGGGGCTACCCTCATGTATACTAACAAATTATACACAGAAAAAAAGGCTTTACACCATAAATATCTATTTATTATTATTATTATTATTATTATTATTATTATTATTATTATTATTATTATGTGCATTATACTGATTACTTTCTCCTACGTACATTAAAAATTCTAGAATCACTCATACTTGTGAATGGGACTGTTAGCGATAATATGCAGATGATCCAGTGGAAACTCCCTACATCCAGGTCTGGTCATTTGCAGATAATCATCACTCCATGGGCAACTACTGTATATAGCTGCTTATTCGCAGATAAACCCCTGCTAGGTCTCCCACATGTACCGTAATCACTAACTGACCCATTTGTAAGTGTGAATAGTGTCTTAAAGTGAAGTCAGTAATAGGAAAATATCTGCTGCACAAGTGACATTTACAGTACAAAGAAAAAAAGGATACCGTTAAATTGCTGACAAATGATGATTCCCTTCTGTCTTCCAATTTTAAAAAAAGTACACAGACCCCTGCAAAGCAAGATAGCTATCCAATGTGCAATAATAATAATAATTAGCATGGTGCATTTAAATATACCAAGAATATTTAAAGTATAACTAATGGCAAAGCTTTTTTTTTCACCTTGGATAGCATAAGGGAGGGTTATAACCCCTGTAAGGTTTATCATCTGTGTCTCATTAAAGACATTTCCATTCACTTCCTGTACCAAAGCCAAAACAGGAAATGTGAAAAAAAAACTCTAAAGCAAAGAAAATTCCTGGTTGTCCCCATTGGAAGATTATTCCTGTTTTGTGGACAACCCAGAATTCAGGATTTTCTTTTACTTTCACTTTTGTTGATAATGTTAAACAGGACTGTGACAGGAGTCACTTTTCTATTGACCTGTTGGGGTCAGAATTAACAACTTGTAATATTTCAAGATATCCTGCAATACATGAATTATCATTATTGTCCCATCTCATGTAATTCATGATATAATTTCTCAGGCCTCGTACACACGACCGAGTTTCTCGGCAAAAAACAGCAAGAAACTTGCTGGGAGATATTTTTTTGCCACGGAAACCGGTCGTGTGTACATTTTCGTCGAGGAAACTGTCGACAAACTCAGCGAGCCAAAAAGAGAGCATGTTCTCAATTTCCTTGACGGGAATGGAGAAAATTGGCTTGTCGAGTTCCTCGATGGCTTCACAAGGAACTCGACGAGCAAAACGATGTGTTTCGCCCGTCGAGTTCCTCAATCGTGTGTACGAGGCTTCAGTCATCCTATGCCCCTATTGGACATAGGATGACCCTAGACCAGGCGTCTCAAACTGGCGGCCCTCCAGCTGTTGCAAAACTACAAGTCCAATGAGGCATTGCAAGAATGACAGTTACCAGCATGACTCCCACAGGCAGAGGCATGATGGGACTTGTAGTTTTACAACAGCTGGAGGGCCACCAGTTTGAGACCCTTGCCCTAGACCCAAGACTCATTAGTGAAGCTGGCGCAGGAGTATCCCGCATCCTTCAAAATTCTCTGGGTATCACTGGCCATTCCGTTACATCTATTAGAGAGAGTGAATCTCCCTAACAGGTATGGACAGCAATAAAAACATGACAGGTGTGCTAACCACTCTCCACTCTTTTCAAAGCTAAAAAAAAGTTTTGACTTCAGCTCAAATTTTTAATCCAATAAAGAAACCTAAAACATAAAGACACTGTGAAGGTATATAAAAAGTCCTTAATAATTGTAAATCTAGTGTAAAACACTTGTGTAAAATCTGGTGCCAACTTCAGTGTTCCACCACTGAGGTATATAAGCTTCTTCCTAAAAGAACATAGCCCCCTAATAACTGGGGTCATGAGCACTTTTGAATATTAAAGGCATTAATAGGATATAGGTATCCTGCTTGAAACAAATGCAAAAAACAGCCTGCAACAAACTCAGTAATGCGTATAATCAGCTGGTGTCATTGGGGGGGGGGGGGGTGGGAACACATGAACCTGATAGTGTAATACAGTTAAAATCCACAATTTTTATTTGTATATAAAGGGTACTCACAAGACAAGGAATAAACAAGCATGGAAGTCTGCTTTAGTGCCTCTGGCGGACATAATGACAAGCTAAGCTATCCCCTGTGATTAGGGTGACAACATTTCCAAACTACCATTCAGGGAAACCCCCTTCCCAAAAATCAGCTTGTGCTGTAACGAATCACAGCACAGTGATTGGACACAAGAGGCAGGATTTATGATTTCTAAAAACACAAGCAGGGGGCAGGGACTGTGCTCCTCCAGGCATTCCAGGCCAGGACAAGTACTGTCAGTGAGTAAAGCGGTGATGTGGCAGCCTTTTTTGGGGGGCATTAGTTTGGTTTGGGGGGTGGCTGTGTCAGTCTCATTCCGGGACACTGTATTGTCCTGGAATGAAGGTGCCAGGGACAGACCTGCAAAATGCGGGACTGTCCTGGGCAATCTGGGACACGTGGACACCCTACCTGTGATGTGTTTCATCACAGGAGACATCATCAGGGCTAGGTATTAGCTGCTGACTGCTGTATATGACGATTAAAGGCTGGGAGGAGAACAAAGGAGTAACACCACTTCCACCAATGATTTTACTCAAATTAAAAGGCATTATGAAACTATAAGCTGAATAATAACAATATAATAACTATATAATTATATATACTATATATAATGTGTAATATATACAGTAAAACCTTGGTTTGCAAGCATAATTTGTTCCAGAAAATGCTTGTAATCCAAAGTATATCAAAGCTTTTTTTTTACAGGGTATAAAAGAAAAGAGAGGCACCTCTAATTGTAGCAATAATTTTCTAAATGTTGTACCTTCATTAAATGTAACCATATTGCTACACTTAGAGGCTCCTCTCTTCTTTTTTATACTCAGTTGTGACATGACCCTACTCTTATATCAAGATATTGCTTGTATATCAAGGCAAAATGTATTAAAACACTTTGCTTGTCTTGCAAATTGCTCTTAAACCAAGTTACTCTCAAACCAAGGTGTTATTGTATATATATATATATATATATATATATATATATATATATATATATATATATATATATATATATATATATATATAAATATATAATTTTTTATTCAGTTATTTATTATTATTGCACATTGGATGGGTATTTTTCTTCTATTATAATCACTTAAAGGGTCGGTGCATCATATATGATTTGTTATCCCATCTTTGGATATGTGAGGGCAGTTTTCTCCCTTTTGTTTTGTGTTTGCACAGGTCCACTTTTTTTACTAAGCCTGGAGTTTTACACTGTAAATGATTGCCTTTTTAAAAAAAAAACAGAAGCCAGAAATTGAAAGTGGAATGCAATTTGCCAGAAAATGTCCCCCTGTAAATATCAGTGCTTTTTAAAATACCTGCTCCCAACCAAATTAATTAAACAAAAAACAAATTGCCCTGGTACATGTTCCCCACGAAAGTGTTCATTCATGCTAGTTTTTCACAACCCTTTGCCTATTAGACCACAACATAGGAATTTTTGATTTGACAGATTTCACTCCCATGGACTTCAATGAGGTTCAGGATGACAACTCATTTAAACTTTGCCAAACGCTGCTCAAAACAAATGCAGGGAAGTTAGACTCATTGCTAATGACTATTATGAATGTAAACAAATCTACACTGTAGTATAGCATGTGTTTTTCTGTTTGTCAGTTACCACTCTTCCTAACCTAGAAAACTGTTATTAACATGTGTTTGTGTTCTTATGATCTCAAAAACCTCATAAAATTAAAGCATATTGAGACTTTTTGAATTGGAAAACATAGAAAACCTTTCCAAATGGATAATTGCTCATGCATCATAAAATACAAGGGAATATAACATCTTAGAAGCATGTTGTTTTCTTTTAAATAGCATTGTTTAAAATCTGAGTATAATGGACATTTCTCAGGGAAGATGAGCCAAATGCTTTTGAAATGCATAGCTCTCATGTTTCCTAATGATAACCCGCAGAGGCATAAGATACTGTACAAGCTGGGATCCTAGACTCTTCTTTCCTTGAGGCAAAGAAAGGATTGTGTAATCATATGTTAAATTGCACCCCAAGAGCCTATTGCTTTCCGTGTTTTGTTTACCCTCTAGCCATGAAAGGGCTTAGAAAATCCAATAAGTATGCTTAGTCTTATTAATATAAATATACAAATTTTACAAGGGTCTTCACAAACCACTAATGCTTTTAAATTGTGGGCTTCTTGGAGAAAGGGGGAATTTAGGATCATCTGTGAATATTATGGTGCATGTTTTTCATAGTAGAGTGAAGATTAAGCAGTTAACATTACACAAATATGACTACTCATAACTGGCTATTTACTAAATAGCATGTACTAAATCCTCCTATTCATATAATCTACATTTCCAAAAACTGACCTTATTTAAACCCTGTTGCTTGCATAGATGTATAAATTAGTGTGATATAAAGCCTGAATATGATTAAACACCATTGCATAATAAGAAATGAGACATTAAAGTGTTACTAAACCCAGGACCCTGCATTCACTATATCTGGTCTCCCACAGTACACAGAACATGGAAATGCAATTATTTTTGTAAATATAAACTGCTAAATACCTTATCTAATGAGCAGTTAGAACAGTCTTGTGACTTTTATCAGTGTCTGGTTAAAGCTTTTAGGAGCAGTTTTCATTCTACTCTGACTGTCCTATGAGGCTGCAGGACCCCTCACCCTCCTGTCTTGGCAGTGCTGATTGGCCCTGTGCTGATCACATGCACCCTCCCAAGAGACAAAATAAATCTCTCTTGCAATACACACCAAACTGAGCATGTGCAGAGTGCCACTAATGCCCTGTACTGTTGGGAGATAGATTAGGGACAATGGAAGAAGGGGAGGATCATAGAATACAAGATCAAATAGCCTTTTTACACAATGCAGAGGATTAACCCCTTAGGTTCCATAGTGAGTATAAGGCCTCGTACACACGGCCGAGAAACTCGACGGGCAAAACACATCATTTTGCTCGTGGAGTTCCTTGTGAAGCCGCCGAGGATCTCGGCGAGCCAAATTTTCCCATTCCCATCCGGGGAAAAGAAGACATGCTTTTTTTTTGGCCCGACGAGATCCTCGGCAGTTTCCCCGTTGAAAAGTGTACACACGACCGGTTTCCTCGGCAAAAAAAAAAAAAACAGCAAGCTTCTTGCTGTTTTTTGCCGAGAAACTCGGCCGTGTGTACGAGGCCTTACAAGCATTCTTTACTGCATATACCGATTGATTTTACTGTTTTGGGTTTAGTGACACTTTAATAATCAATAAACAATCTCTAGGGCTTAGTAAATGAGGTAAAGCTTTGCTCACTTCCATCTATCTGCAACCATAAAGTATTCCCTTGCAAACTGAAATTGCATCACATTCACAAGTTTTGGGGATAACTCCCTTATAAACTGCAACTTTCCTTTCGTAAATTAATCCCTAAGTGTAAATGATTTTTTTTTAGAAGAATCTCTTTTGCAAAGTGCCAGACAGGAAGGAATCTTTGTAGCCAGATAAGTGACAGGCAAAAAAGTAAGATCTTCTCAACTAGAGCACTACATGGAACATTTCAACAATATAATGTGTAGTTTGTGATTGCTTATCTACTTTTGAGAAAGATGGCTGCCAGACTGTCTTTGGTTTAAATACTTTCTGAACCACCATTTCCCCACTAAAAATGTTGATAACCATGGAACTAAAAGTGAAGTCAGAAATCCTGACCTGCTTGTTGGTTCTAAGTAAGTAGCTCAGAAAGCATTGAACTGACTAGAGTAACAATATATAACATTTGTGTTAGTGGGTTTGATACCGCTTTAGGTATTCAACAGACACCCTGTGAAATTAGTTGGTTTATTCACCTCTCTTTGAAAGCATTTAATCAAAATTGGCACTTCATGTGTTAGATGGGTCATGTAGATAATGGAAGGTATTATATAATAACTAAAGTGATCTATTTATTGCTATATAACACTGAATTCATTTTGTGTGGAGAGCATACAGTAGGCTTCTCCCAGGGGTCCTAGAACACCAGAAATGATTTAAAAACTAATAATAAAGCTTCTCCACATACCAAAACATTGTTTCAATCGATCATCATTTATTAAAAGGTCAAAAGTGCACTTTGATCCCTTTAATAAATTGATACGGGTTAAGACATCATTCAGTGCCTGAAAAGCGTTTATTAAAAGAGTAATACTTAGGATCTATGGACTAAACTGTAACTGATTCTAGTCGTATGAATCTTATGAAGCCAATTGAAACCTCATATAGCAGAGTGCTTATAGTTTTCGTTTTTGTAAATGCTCACAAAATTCACAGAAACAAAAGAATAAAGTTATCTATATAACATTTTTTCTATACAGTAGATGTACTGTAATTTGTCTTTTGTTGTGTTAATGTTTTGAGCATTCATGAGGGGGTTAACACTTTAAGAGCTGTGCTATATGGGGGTTCAACTGCCTTCATGAGTTTGATCATTTTTGGTTATTAATCATAGCAACTCTACTGAATATGTTGAATATATGGATATTATTTGAATTGCACTTTTTTTGGATCTGAGTTTGTATTATTTTTGTTTTTGTTTTATTGAGCACAGAGTCAGGATTATTTTAATTCTAATCTTTAGGGGATCACTTAATGTAAAAGTAAAACAATGAAATTTGACTGAAGAGAGTGCTTTTAGCCTGGAGTTATGAAATTTATAGCAAAATAAACCGCCAATAGTTATTTATTTCATCCATGTCTTTAGTTTTTTTGATTACATGCACTATTTAAAAAAGTGCTAACATTTTGAAAGACCTAATAATTAAAATGGGACCATTTGACAGTAATAATTCACTATCATGTTGGAAATGTTCATTTTAGAACTAACACAATCCTCTCTGCTCAAGAAAAAACAGTTATCAGTCACTGTATTTTGGCAACCTAGGAATGAATGGCCAAGTGATTACTAAGAAATGTCCACCAGAATTCAAGTATTATTTTATTCTTGCATATAACAACAAGATAAAAATCTTAAAGTATAACTAAAGCAAATTTTTGCTAGTTTTGGACACAGTGGAGAGGACTGGAACATTTGTAAGGCCCCGTACACACGACCGAGGAACTCGACGTGCCAAACACATCGAGTTCCTCGTCGAGTTCAGTGTGGAAGCCGCCGAGGAACTCGGCGGGCTGACTTTTCCCATTGACTAACGAGAAAATAGAGAACACGTTCTCTTTTCGGCCCGATGAGTTCCTCGACGGGTTCCTCGCTGAAAAGTGTACACACGACCGAGTTTCTCGGCAGAATCCAGCTCCGACCGAGTTTCTGGCTGAATTCTGCCGAGAAACTCGGTCGTGTGTACGGGGCCTAAGTGTTTGCTCCTAAAAACATCAAAAAACATCCCATTAGGGGTGCCTAAGGGGGGTGGTCCCTCCTACTCCTCGTGTCCCTCCTGGGTTGTGGCCTCACCAAGGACCTCAGATCCTTTAACCCTGGGTGGCCTCCTTAGCCTGGGGGGGTGTTTTTGCTCTCCAAAGTTTGGTAGTCAATTTTGCTCTTGCTTCGGACTTTTAGGTAAGTCCCATTTCTTTTAAGTCTACCTGTTTTGCATGACTTGTATCCCATATATCTCTATTATTCATTCATTGTTTCTCTCTGCTATATGAGAGAGTTTCTCTGTTATGATTTTTGTGAAAAATAAAATACTTTGAAAGTAAAACATCAAAACCAGGACTTTAAAGATGTCATAATATACATCATAAACAATGTACTTATATCAGGTTATGTCCTCACAAAGTCATGTGGGGTGTGGCGTAACGTGTGGAGGCTGGGCCAGGCGATGTCAATCTCAGGGCAAGTTCGTATGTCCTCAGAACCTAATTTTATGTGAGTGCCTGAATTTTTTCATGTTGGTTTTACATATATTAAATGTGAGTAATTTTATTTGTGATTGGCAAGCTATTTTTAATAAGGAGCACACTACACTACATACGCCCAATTTATTTTCCCTCTATATGGAGTACTTGATGGAGATGTGGTCAGCCGAGTTTGCGATGTTCATATTAAGAGGAGCCAGATGGATGTTTTATGCTGGAGGATTATTAAACCTAAGAGGTGGTTTTAGGAAAGCCTGATTGACCTGTATTTAATATTTGTCTCTTTACGGTGAGTGAGCATTTCAGCAATTGGAGGATCACTTGTTTGGCGATGAAGGTGAGAAGCCTCCGACACTTGCACTCATTTTTTTTTTTTGTTTGGACTTGGATTGGGAACTGTTGGTTGTGTTGGAGCACTTAATCTATGAAGGTGAAGAGCCTTCTTTATATGCACATTATATTTTGAACTCTTATTCTTTAAAAAAAAAACGCTTTGAACTTTGAGATTTTTTTTTATGTTTTTTATGTTTCTTTTTACATACACATGATTGATTCATGTGGAATATGCTATTTATTATTTTGGTGCTGTTATTCATGTTACTTAACATACTTACACATATTTAATAGTGGGTATTAGTTCAGCAGTGCAAGCACATTTACTGTATATTTAGCATGTAGTTATATCAACATTATATTAAACTATAATTTTATTTACAACTTAGTAAAATATAGAACATCACGGGATACATGTCATACAAACTGTTTAGGCACACAGATTACATAAACACTTTGGGGTTGATTTACTGAATGCTTTGTAAATGAAGTAAACCTTCACTTTGCAAAGAGTACCCAATCACGTGCAAGGAAAATGAAAAAAAAACAGCATCATTGCTTGCATATGATTGGATGATGAAAGTCAGCAGAGCTTCTGCTCACTTACTAAGTTTTGAAGCAATTGCTCTTGCATAGTTCAACTGGACTTTGCAACATGCACAATCTATTTGCCTTTAGTAAATCAACCTCTTTGACTGGGAGATGGTTACGTCTTTTGCAGATCTTGCCTGCTTCCTCAGACCTTATGGAATATAACATTTGCATTGAGTATTAAAAATAAGGATGAACAGATATCTGTGCTAACTTTAAAGCGGGGGTTCGCCCTGTTAAAAAAAAAAAAAAAGTTTTTTTTTATTAGACAATTAAATTCGGCATCGTAGCGCGAGCTACGGTATGCCGGTCTTACATTTTTTATGCCCGTACTCACTGTGCTATCGTTGATTGAAGAATCCGGGGAATGGGCGTTCCTATGGTGAGAGAAGGTGATTGACGGCCGGCCCTGGCACGTCACGCTTCTCCGGAAATAGCCGAAATAGGCTTGGCTATTCAAGGCGCCTGCGCATAGCCTGTGCGCAGGCGCTGTGAATAGCCGAGACCTACTCCGGCTGTCTTCGGGGAGCGTGACGTGCCAGAGCCGGCCGTCAATCATCCTCCCTCTCCATAGGCACGCCCATTCCCCGCGGGAGTCGGATTCTTCAATCAACAATAGCACAGTGAGTACGGGGATTTAAAATTTAAGACCGGCATACCGTAGCTCGCGCTACGATGCCGAAAGTAATGGAATAATGGGGTGAAGGAGGGTGAACTACCGCTTTAAGATAAAAATGAAATAAAAAATGAACTAAAAGCAGCCAGCACAGTTTGTAGATAATTCAAACGCAAAGATAATAGTCCAAAATGCAGCGCTTAGAATGAAAAAGTGATAAATATAAATGTAATAGTCAAAATAACAAAATTCCAATGAAGAATGAAGATGAGGAGCCTCCACCAAACTTCAGGGTGCACAAAGAAAAAGCACACCAATACCCCAGTGCTCTTAATCTGCTTACCAGAAAGATATGAAAACAAGCATGTAATCATATGAAGCAAGAGATCAGTAGTGGATAACAGCACTTCAAAAACTTCATAGGCATGATTGGTTCATTTCAAGATCACCTGTACCAGAAGGACATCAGGACTCACATAGATGAATAGATATATTGTGCAGTCATCAACAGGACATTACCCAATGTAAAGAAGAAAGCAACAATAGTGAAGCATGTAAGGTAAAACACATGATCTATTGGAAATCTACTTACAGGAAAAAAAGGGACATCATGACTCATAAAAACTCTGCGGCTCTCAGCGTACATGCATCGGCCAGCCTGACAGGTTTCATCCTATTTGGATCTCATGATATCCTATATGATTACATGCTTGTTTTCAAATCTTTCTGGTAAGCAGATTAAAAGCACCGGGGTGTTGGTGTGCTTTTTCTTTGTGCACCCTGAAGTTGGAGGCTCCTCATCTTCATTCTTCGTTGGAATTTTGTTATTTGGACTATGTCACTTTTTCATTCTAAGCTCTGCATTTTGAACTATTTTTATTGAGTATTAAAGCCTAGATTTACCTATAAAAAATACAAAATAAATGTGTCCTGGTGTTTTTGTTTTTTAATTCAGTCAAAATTGTCATACTCCCCCCATTCCTGCCGCCAAAATCTTCTGTTGTGGCAAGAGTTAATAGATCTGGGGAGCTATTACAAGCTCCCATAAAGAGTGCATGACTAAGTCCGCTCTTTCTGCCCAGCTCCTCCATTCATAGGAGCCATTCCTACAGCTTTTATGAATGAAAATGATCTATTAATGGATTAATGGAGGAGGGGATGGGTGATCGAAAAAAGTAGTAACTGCTTCTATAAATGGAGAAGCTGTGTGGAATTGAGGCGCTTGCTGATTGCACAGTGAAAAAGTAGCAGCTGACTTTTTATATAATTTTCATACTTGCTTTGCTCTCCTTCCATCAGCATATTGCTTGCCAACACGTTTATGTAATGTACTTAATTGACCCTGTCTCTCCCTTTTCCAGTTCAAATGTTACTGTATGGAGGGCTACAAGTACCTGATTTCAAGTCAAATTCAGTTACCAACTCTAGTTGCATTTACAACCTAAATGTATGATTTATTTATTAATACAAATCTGTAATAATTTGTGTTTTATATCTGCCTGGAGTTCACCCTTAAAGGGGTTGTAAAGGTTTGTTTTTTATTTCCTAAAAAGGTTCCTTTAAGCTAGTGCATTGTTGGTTCACGTAGCTTTTCCTTTCATTTACCTTCTAAATGATTTTCTTCTTTGTCTGAATTTCTCACTTCCTGTTTCTCCTCAGTAAACTTCACACCATCATGTGAGCTGTGTTTAGTCAGCCAGAACAGCTTACTGAACAGCTTACTGAGGAAGAACAGGAAGTGAGAAATTCAGACAAAGAAAAAGACATTTAGAAGGAAAATCGAAGGAACAGGTAAGTGAACCAACAATGCACTAGCTTAAAGGAACCTATTTAGAAAATAAAAAAACAAACCTTTACAACCCGTTTACCAATGCCTATATTCAGGTGCCTTCTTCTTTAAAGAGGAACTGAACTGCTATAGTGGTGCCCAAAAAAAGACAATCAGAAGATGAGGGGTGTATTAGTTCCCATTAATGGCTATGGTCTCCAAGCTACTGATCTTTTCAGGTTACTGATTTACCATGCCTTGTTCTGCATTGTGTATCTTCTGTTTTTAAATTCAATTCAGTTTAAAAAGGAAATAATTTAGGAGGTAGTCTGGCCAACAACAGTTACTCTTAGAAAAGAAACAGAAACCTTATGCAGGTAGGATGTGTTCTCTTCATGAGGATGGAATACATTTCTGCTGTGACTGCACTTTCACATAATAAGAATGTTATACTACATAAACATGAGCTCAATAGAGAGAAATGTATTTATGCTTTAGGAAGTACAATTTGATAACAAATAAATATGTATTTCTTGTTCAGATCCCTCAATTATATTAAGTTTCACAGTTCTTGGCTTAAGAGATACACCACTAAATAGAATTTGACCCTTGGTCCTTAAGCAAGTACACAGCATACTTTGTGATATGATGGTTAAAAGGCACAAACATCAGTAGTCTAGAATGTCACAGAGTTCTTTATAGATCAAAAAGTAGATTAAATTCATTCTGGCTTTGCAACATCAGACAGACTGGTTTTAATTCTTTAGCAACTTCACTGAACATTCCATTCTAAATGTGATTTGTGAAATATAACACTCAGTTTTTTTTTCTATTAAATCAAATAAATGATATACTTCCATCAATATTTTCAACAGATTCAAATACTCTACAGGTCCAACAAGGCTACAATAAAGGTATTTCTGTATACTCTTTGCAACAATGGGGCATATTCTCGTAGGGAGCGCGTATTTGCGAGCGGGCGCAACATATCCTATTTACGCTATGCCTCCGCAACTTTGACAGGCAAGTGCAGTATTCTCAAAGCAATGTTGCGGCGGCGTAGCGTAAATAGGCCGGCGTAAGCCTGCCTAATTCAAATATGGAACATGTGGGCGTGTTTTATGTTAATGTATTGTGACCCCGCGTAAATGACGCTTTTTACAAACGGCGTATGCGCCATCCGTGAAAGTATCCCAGTGCGCATGCTCCAAATTAACCCGCAAAAAGCCAATGCTTTTGACGTGAACGTAAATGATGCACAGCCCTATTCACGAACGACTTATGCAAACGTCGTAATCAACGTGAAAATTTGAAGCTGTTCCGACGTCCATACCTAACATTGGTACGCCTCATCTAGGCCTCATAGAGCAGGGGTAACTTTACGCTGGAAAAAGCCTAATGTAAACGGCGTATCTGTACTGCGTCGGCCGGGCGTACGTTCGTGAATAGGCGTATCTAGCTGATTTACATATTCTAGGTGTAAATCAGCATACACGCCCCTAGCGGCCAGCGTAAATATGCAGTTAAGATATGACGGCGTAGGAGACTTACGCTGGTCGTATCTTAGAGACATTTTGGCGTATCTGATTCTTTGAATCAGGGGCCAAGATACGACGCCTCAGACTCAGAGATACCTCCTACGTAAATCTGGGCCAATGTGTCTACCCTCTATCATCTAGGAGAGTAAGGCCGTCATTTAGTATTATAATTTCCACAAGCTCAGCAACAGGATGAAAAGAGAAATTCTGGCTAAAGGGATTTCCACAATGAATGTTTTAAGAGACATAAGAAGTCAGCCTGTAATTCGCCTTGACAGCAGCTGTGTACTCAGTAAGTTTTTTTTGGTAGTGTGTAGTATGCCCGATGTCCAAAACTGGCTTAGCGATATTCAGTAAATATATTTTTAGCAACAGAGAATGTAATGTGAAAAACAATTAGGACCCAACATGCACAGCCTTGACGCTAACCAAGACACACAATTTATTGTGGTGCGTTGCATCCAAAAAGTAGTCCTGTGTCAGATTTTAGGTCCATTGTTGTGCATTATCTGCCCATTTATGGTCACATTGGCTACCATATTGTAATGCAGGTTAACACACTGCAATCAACTGAATAGGTCCAAAAGTGCCCTAACAGCTCATACCAATGCCAGTATGTATGAAGCATAACAAATGCAATACATTTTAATTGCATACACTGAAAAACTTTTGCATGATGGATCACCAATAGCAAAGTAAGCTAAATTCTAAAACAAGTGGTGTATTAATAAAAGCTTTCTTTATTTGTTACATGAAACATTTACCCACACTGACAATCTTTATATGGGTTCTAAATTGGATACCTGTCATTGGAAAATTCTGGAAATTAGAACATATTTACTGAGAAAAGTTTTGTCTTTTGTGTAGTGTAAATGCAATGACTTAAATATTTCCTTCACACCAACAAATCATCTAATATAATATAGTATTCATATTGTAATCTAACATAGTTTTTCTGTTGGTAAAATGAAAAGATGTTTGTGGTATCTAGCTGTGTTCCACCATGTACTATATAATTTAATTCATAGTTAGCTGTACTCAAGTCTTATTATTCATAATTATCTTATAAATTAGTAGAACGAGGCTTGCTATTTTCTCTCTTCAAGCACACCTTTAATCATAAAGTGCTTAGAAGGTCAAGCTCACTTTACAGATGTTAAATGATTTACATGTTTTTTTTTTTTTTTTATCTCAGTACTTTTGAATCTGTCAAGAAAAAAATGTTTCTAAAATTGCATTATTAAAGCCTCACATACAAGAGGGATATTCAGTTAGGTTTAGAATGACAGCAATGACATATTTTTAACGTGGCCCACAATTCTCCCCTGTAATGTATTCTCTGAGTTCTGCAAAACCGAGTTGCCAATAGTTTTAACTTATGTAATGAATAACTATGGGCTAAAAGAACACAACTGCTGCTTGAGTCAGTGTTTTACAGGATATGGAGATGTAACACTAAGCCAAACTGTCATTAGGAATATACCTTGTCATGCTAGCATCCCCTTTAACTGTATGTAGACGTCAGAGTAAATGTACTAAATGTGTTTATATTCATGAGATGACAGTCTCCCCATACAGCTATTTTTAGGCAAGGAGAATATCTCATGTCGAAAGGCAGGATAATCCAGTGCTAAAACTGCCCATAACAGATACCAGCAGTGCACACCCTTCCTAAATATCTTAAACATAAACACTTGTGTGTGTTAGCAAGCTTTTTATTCAGAGTATAAGCCAAGTTTTTCGGCACTTTTTTTGTGCTGAAAATGCCCCCCTCGGCTTATACTCGAGTCACCTTTTTGCACCTGATCTCCCGGACTTTGGGACCCGGCACACATGTGGCCCCACTCTTCCTCTACAAGTGTGCAAAGTTTGTTGTCCCGGGGACCTACGACCAGGGAGCACCAAGTTTTCAAAGCCGGGGCACCCCTTCCATAGACTCCCATGTTAAACGGTAATTTCTTTGGTGACTTTGGGGACCCGGTATCAGCCGGTCGTAGGTCCCCTGGACCCGGAACTTGGTACACATGTAGCCCCACTCTTCCTCTACAAGTGTGCAAAGTTTGTTGTCTGGAGTCCTATGGTTGGAGAGCGCCGATTTTTCAAAGCTGGGCACCCCTTCCATAGACTCCCATCTTAAACATCAGTCAAGTCAAGGACACAGTGAGGCATGGGCATAGTGAGGCATGGGCACAGTGAGGCATGGGCACAGTGAGGTATGGGTACAGTGAGGCATGGACACATTGAGGCATGGGCACAGTGAGGCATGGGCACAGTGAGGAATGGGCACAACGAGGCATGGGCACAGTGAGGCATGGATGCAGTGAGACATGCACATGGACACAGTGAGGCAAAGTGAGGCACAGTGAGGCATGCAGATGGACACCCTAGGCTTATACTTGAGTCAATAAGTTTTCCCATTTTTTTGTGGTAACATTAGCTGCCTCGGCTTATATTTGGGTCGGCTTATACTCGAGTATATACGGTAAGTGCAGCAACAATTATCATGTAATATACCATGATTAGTAGTTCTGCCACTAGTTGGTAGTGTACAAGTGTTATACTGACTGCTTTATGATATGATGTTATTCACAGAAGAACTACATGATTATGTGTTCCTGTTTTTTTCCAACAAAAAACAAAAACGACTCATCCATGTGTCCAGCAAGATTTTGACTGGTAATAGTCATATATGCAGCAGCTTCTCAATAGGTTATGAACCCAGCTGTAGCCAAAGTACTAAATACTGAAGATACAGCTCAGAGTTACAGCAAAAAGTCAGAAAGCAAATATGATGGCTAACAACAGTGGGTCATCAAAACTTAAGGCACTAATCTTATAAACGAGAACTACTGTACCTGTCACCGAGAATGTGTTTCCTGCATGACGGCATTGCGCTGATTCTCGGCGACATGGTGCCGACATCTCGCACTCGCTGGAATAGGAAAAGCACATTCCAGCGAGCACGTCATAGAAGCGACGGGGATCCGACTTGGATTCCTGCCAATTCTAGCTGCAGCGTTTGGTATGAATCATGAGGGGGAACTCCATGCCAAATTTTAAATAAAAAAATGGCATGGGTTCCCCCACAGGGGCATACCGGGCCCTTAGGTCTTGTATGGATTGTAAGGTGAACCCTGTACATCGAAAAAATCCATACCAGACCCATATCCAAGCACGCCGCCCGGCCGGTCAGGAAAGGAGTGGGGATGAGCGATCACCCCCCCCTCCTGAGCCGTACCAGGCCACATGCCCTCAACATGGGAGGTTGGGTGCTCTGGGGCAGGGTTGTCGGGAAGAGGCCCTGTCCTTATCAACATGGGGACAGGGTACTTTGGGGTTGGGGGTCCGCAGGGTGCCCCCCTGCCCCAGAGCACCCAACCCCCCCATATTGAGGGCATGCGGCCTGGTATGGCTCAGGAGGGGGCGCGCTTGCTCGTCCCCACTCCTCTCCTGACTGGCCAGGCGGCGTGCTTGGATACGGGTTGAGAAGCTGCTGCATATATGACTATTACCAGTCAAATTCTTGCTGTACACATGGATAAGTAATTTTTGATTTTTGTTGGAAAACAACAGGAACACAGTGACAGTAAAGTACAGCCTAGAGGAGAGATGTTGGATCTTATTGACCCTGCAATTGTTTTGCATGGAAATTTGGAGTTTTATATTGTAGGCCTGTTCACCCAAAAAAATATTTTTTAACATGACATTCAGCCGAGTTGTCAGAATGACAATAGACTGTTTTTTTTTTATTTCAGTGCTGTACTTACCGTATTTTCCCCGCCGCTTCCGGGTATGTATTCTGCGGGACTGGGCGTTCCTAATTGATTGACATCCTTCCGACTGGCGCATACAGCGCGTCACAAGTTGCCGAAAGAAGCCGAATGTCGGTGCGCAGGCGTCGTATAGAGCCGACTCGCAGTCCGGCTTCTTTCGGCAACTCGTGAAATGCTGAATGTGCCGGTCGGAAGGATGTCAATCAATTAGGAACACCCAGTCCCGCAGATTACATACCCGGAAGCGGCGGTGAGAATACGGTATGTACGGCACTGAGATAAAAAAAACAGCCGATTGTCATTCTAACAACTCAGGTGAATGTCATGTTAAAAAAAAATTTGGGGGTGAACCCCCACTTTAAATCTATCCAAACAAGAGTCTAGAAGACATTGCGGGTATGATAAAGTTTGAAACACAAAATCATACATTATAATATAATAAATGACTATAAATAATTATAACAAATAATAATATATTACTAATAAAAATTAATCAATAATGTAATCAAATCAAAAACACAAAAAAAATTGCTCAGTTGCAGAATTGTCAATGTCATTACTTTCGGGGTTTGATGACGAATTTCCCCACAAATCGCTATCGCTCAATTCTGCAAGTGATTCTAATTAGTTATCGCTGTTTTCTAGCTGTTCTAAAACCACTTTTGACATAAAGGGACACTTTTTTGGTTGCTATGGACAATCTCCAATTTCCAGGCAAAGAAAACAGTATTTATAATAAAAAAGTGCATGCAGGTCACTGGACAGACCACTAGGGACAAAGGGTGTGTGTAACTATTTTATACAGTACTGAAATCTGTAAGATTACAGTATAATGTATGTGTATTGTGTTTTTACTTTTTAAATTTGTCGCCGATCTCCGCCCCGTGCATCGTAAGGTCGCAGGGAACGGAGCTCGGCGGCACTCGGGCACTGTGAATCGAGTGAGGAGGACACAGCTCGATCGCACAGCGGGGGGACATCGCAGGATCCAGGGGACAAGGTAAGTTACCATGCATGGATACTGCAATGCGATCCCGAGTCTGGCTCGGGGATACCGCTAATGGTACTGGAATTCCACCCTCGCCAGACTTGGGATTATCGGGATTACCGCCAGGTAGGTTAAAACACCCACTGCCCACTAAATTGTATTTTTTTTTCCATTGGTACATGTCCACGTCCTTCTTGAAAAAGGAAAACAAAAAGATAGAAGATTAGCTTCCATAGACCCAGGGGCAGATCCACAAAGAAATTACGCCGGCGTATCTATTGATACGCCGGCGTAATTTCAAAATTCCTGCGTCGTATCTTTGTTTTGAATCCTCAAAACAAGATTCGACGGCATCTCGGCTTGATCCGACAGGCGTACGTCTTCGTACGCCTTCGGATCTTAGATGCAATTTTTCGGCGGCCGCTAGGTGGCGTTTCCGTCTTAATCCGCGTTATGTATGCAAATTGGCTATTTACGGCGATCCACGAACGTGTCGTTTTTTAGTAAGTCGTTCGCGAATAGGAATTTGCTTGGAATGACGTCACCGTCGTAAGCATTGCCTGGTTCCGGTTTAATTTCGAGCATGCGCACTGGGATACCCCCAGGGATGGCGCATGGGCAGTTAAAAAAAAACGTTGTTTACGTCGGGTCAGGACGTATTAACATAAAACACGCCCCCATCACTTCCATTTGAATTCCGCGCCCTTAAGCCGCAACAGATACGCTACGCCGCCGTAATTTACGGCGCGGATTCGTTGTGGATTAAAAAAAAGTAAGTTACAGCGGCATAACGTATCTTAGATACACTGCGTCCGGCGCAGATGTATGTGGATCTGGCCCCAAGTGTTCAGTAAATGCCCAGCAGACAAAACTTTGCTTTTATTGCTCATGACTAGTGTAAAAAAGGTCCAATGTTTTCCAATGTAAGACCAGTTAAATCTGATGAGTTATCCTTGTTTAAAAAAGTTTTGTAGGAAATAGGTATATAAAAATGGAACACACAAAATGTATTCTGCAGAAATAGCAGTGCATAGCAAATCATATTTATTTGCCAATTACCTGAGTGCCTTTAGGATTTGCAATCTAATATAATACAATTTCAAAGGATGATGGAATGATTTGCCTATAGCTATGCTGATATATGTTTTATCTCTGATCTCTTACTTTATATTCTCATTATGTTCTATATACAGTATCAAGGTAGAACACCTTTTTGAGAAAACTCTAGTAAAGTTTGATTCCAAAAACACATCTTCAATGCAAAATATTTCCAGAGTTCTGGCAAATAAAAACTCTATGTTCAGCCATTTTTGTACCACCAATGTAAAAAAAAAACACTTGGTTCTGAGCAACCTTAAAGCGGGGGTTCACCCTAAAATTAACTTTTTGTCTAACTTATCTGTAGCCTTAATAAAGGCTTGTAGCGTTGTCATTTTTTTTTATGTGTACACTTACCTGTCTTCAGCCGCACTTCCGGGTCTTCTTCCTTGCGGGGAGTGGGCGTGCTGCTCCTTTTCCCCGACGGGGAGCTCTGCATAGATGATTGACGTGCACGTCATCGCCTTCCGAAAATATCCGACGGGGACTCGGCTCTTTACGGCGCTATACGGTGCCTGCCGTGTAGAGCTGACTGCGCAGGCACCGTAAAGTGGCGAGTCCCACTCGGATATTTTCGGAAGGCGATGAGGCGCACGTCAATCATCTATGCAGAGCTTAGGAACGCCTACTCCCCGGGCGGAGCGAGAACACGGAAGCCGGGTGAAAACGACGGAAAAAAGTAAGTACAGACCGAAAAAAAAAATACAGCATACTGTTGATGTCAGCAGTATGCTGGATATAACAGTCTACATTTTTTTAGGGTGAACCCCCGCTTTAAACTGAATCTGGATATTTATTGTGCAATATGGTTTTATTTGTGGGATCCTTGTGGTTGCCCTAAATATTACATGATTAGCACATTCAATAAGGCAATAGCAAATGCTATGTATACTACAGTTGGCTTGTTGCGATCTCCATGTTCTGTTCATGCTTGCTAGGTTTTTGTCTGGTTACCTCCTACAAAGCTCTAGTATGTGTATGTAGGTATGCATGTGAAATGGGAACCTTAGGTTCCAAGCTCTTTGTAGGACAGGGAATTATGTGAATGCACAATGTATGGGGTGCTACATAAACTTTGATGCTTTATACATTTTTGTAATAAATAACGGATTAACTAAATAAATAATTAAAAAGTAGCAGATACCATATCTCTGCTATCCAAGGTTCCAAGGTATGTTATGTTGGTACGTTTACAAATTCAAAATCTTGTTCAGCTGTGCATGATAGCCAATCAGCTTTTAACTCCAGTTTGTTCATTACATTTTTTACAATGAAACCTGGAAGCTGATTGGTTTCTATGCAGAGCTGCCCCAGTTTTAGTCACTCCCCCATAGTATATCCAAACCCAAAAACCAAACCCAAAAAACAAATATATATATATATATATATATATATATATATATATATATATATATATATATATATATATATATATATATATATATATTGCAGCCTATCAGCCCTTTGTGGAGATGTTTGCATTTGTCCCTGGATAGACATGTGCACACTGAAATATTTTGTTTGGAATTTCTGTTTCTTCCAAAAAATACATTTATTTAGTTACTCCCGAAATTTGTTTTTATTTATTTTGCTGTTCTTCACATAGAGAAGGCCTGATATATCAAAGTATCAGTACTACAAAGTTCATTACATGAAACCAGTTTATTTAAGATTGTCTAGCCAGCTTGAATTAGGTTTGCAACACAAAGAGTATGGAGAGAAAGAAAGAAAGATAGATATAGAGCAGTGGTTACCAAACTGTGGCCCTGGGGCCAGATGTGGCCTTTGCTTGCCTCTAATTGGCCCTTGGGGCACTATTCTACTCACTGACACAAGGATGGGGTGCTATTCCTCTCACTGATATCAACCATAGGGTACTAGTCCTTCCACTAAAACCAATGATGGGGCGTGGTTTACCCGGTTTAGCTTTGACGCTTGGGCATTTTATACTTCCAATGGCCAAATTCTGAAGAGCAGTAAACTGGCCCTTTGTTTAGAAAGTTTGGAGACCCCAGATTTGACATATGTATTAAACATGGCAGATCATTTAAAGTATATGTAAACCCAAATACCCAAAGCTTTACAAAGTTAATAGTAGGAGTTCAGCAGCACGAAAGGTAAAAAACACATATTTTATCAGAACACCCATAATAGTATTAATGATATATTGTGCTTAACCAGAATAAGTGTCATTCTTTTAGTGTTTACATCTACTTTAGAGGTTGGTCTTCCCTGGTGCCCTTATACGACCTTCTTCACATGCATGCCTATAATCTTAATTTCAATTTAATTTCTTCCTCTCTTTAGAAAGACAGATCCAATGATGTGCAAATTAAGCAATAGTCAGCAAGAAGTCAATCGCATACTACTAAGGGATTAAAAAAATCCTCAAGTTCAAAAAATTGGATGTTCGGTGAACTGTGCAGCTGACACAGAGCACCAAGCACCTTTGATGGCATCATACATAGAAATAATTACATTTACTTCTCTGGTAATTATAACCATAGAAATGATAAATGTGTCCATGAATTTAATGTAGAGCTCCTGAAGCTTTCCTGCAGTAATTATTAATCTTCAAGCACTTAACTGTATTAATTAAATGTATAATGCTTTAGCTATATTAAATCATTATGAATAAAACAATGTCAACACCATAATAAAACAGATACGAGACCCTTAAAAATAAGAGTAGCAGTAAAAAAAATCCTTTTAGAACTCTCTATCATGCTTAAACAGAAGGTTTAAAAAAAAAGATCTATGAATTCACATGGTGAATTTGGCTTAGACCTAATTACCTTAACAATGAGCTTGTAAGAAAGAAAAAAAAAGCTATTTGAGGTAAAATGCCCCTAAGAACAATTAGCCCTATCTTTATACACCAATTCAAAAGCTGCTAGTGAAGTGTAGAGTGGGACATTCTGGAAAATATGTTGCAATACCTTGCCTGAAAGCTCTGAAATATCACGCATTCTTCTTATACCGATAAGCAATGTAATAACCCTTAATGGAAATGTGTGAACACTAAACTATAAATGTTCATACACTTTGATGCAGGCTAATGGTTGCAAAAAAAAAGGACTGATTCTGAAGTCTGTCTTGACTTTCATCATAGAGTATGGCCATAATAAAAAAAATACACGGGCACAGTGGCAAGCTAAGCAGAAAAAAATGTACTATTACATCCAAAGGTGTATCTAGTAGAAATGGTGCCTATGGCAAGCACTGGAACTGTGTCCCTGTAAAAACATTTGAAACCTTAACACTGATGCATTAATGGCTGACCAATGGCAGTACAATAATCCCCTTATTACAGAAATTATAAATAGGTAGCATACTAGCATTGGTAAAGTCTCCTCCCCTCCCCCAACTGGATCTAGACAGTTCATTATTGTGGTGCTCAAAGTAATGGCTTTACGGCTCGCGCAGCCATTACTTTGACACAGGCTGGCTGTCTAATACAGAAACTGGACCACTGAGCCTTCAGCCCACTGGTAAACTCTCATTAGTCCCGATTCCCAGTACATCCCTGCTGTCTAGCCACTCACGAGCGCCCCCTTCATATGGCACCCATGGCACTTTCCACATGTGCCATGCCTTAGATACGCCACTGACTACATCGCTTTTGCTCATTAGCATATTTTATAATTATTTATGCATATGGGGTAGCAACATTTGCTCATTACTTTAAGGATCTGATTGCTGTGCTATTACTTTACTGGTCCTTCTAACAATGCAACTAAGAGTAAAGTCAGCCATAGATGGATTGAATCTCTGCTGATTCAGCAGGGACCAACTGAAATTTGATCCATGTGTGGGGAGGCTGGTTGTACCCAAATAAATCCATCAATCATTTTTAGTATAAGCAGCCTGTCCTCACTGCCGGCGGATGTAGTTGTGACACTGATGATTATGTTCTGCTAGCAGAGAAGGCTTCTCACTGGCAGAACATAAAAGCACTGTGGGAGGGATTCCTCCATCAACACTGAGGCCACTTTCTGCAAGCAGAATTTTTGGGGGCGGTGCGGGAGCGGTGTACACACTGTTCCTAAACCACCACCTACAATTGAAATCATTGGAAAAGCACTTGGGCAGTGGTGCTTTGTGGACACTTTTTACCCTTTTTGGCTGCTAACAGGGTTAAAAGTGTTGATAAAACAATGACGAAGCGCCGCTAAAACTAGTGGCGCTTTACCATGAATGTGGCCAGCGCCGCAGTGTGAAAGTGGCATTACTGTGATAATTGAGGAATCAAGCAATTTCTTTCCCTGCACCATGGAATATTACATAATCTATGGTCTGCTTAAAACTGGTTAAAGTTCCTGATGCAAGGCTCAAAGGCTCAAATGGTGAAAATGGAAATTCACATACCCCTTTCCACCATATGAGCCTTTGAGCCTTGCATCAGGAACTTTAACCCCTTTTTGCTGTATGGAGTGTGGACTTCCACACTGAACTGCTAGCTACTCATGATTCCTCATGGATAATTCTTATTTTTGTTATATTGGATTGGAAACATGCCATTGCAATATATAATATGAAATGGACTTCCTTTATTTTATTAAACTACTTGTTTGAGTTCATGAGCGCTGGTTTTAGTGTTTCATTACTGTATAAATAGTAATGGAAGTCTAATGCCCTGTACACATGATCGGAATTTTTGATGGAAAAAGTCAGTTGGACTTTTTCCATCTGATTTTTTGATCGTGTGTAGCCCCATCTGAGTTTTTTCATCGGAAGTTCCAATGAATTTCATTGGAGTTTAGATATAGAACATACCGTAATTTTTTTGTCCATCGGAATTCCGATGTGATTTGGCCTGGCCAAAGCCAGATCGTGTGTACGCGGCATAAGAGTCAGTCCCCACAATCCTGTAATTTGGGAACCAAGGCAATCACAATTCACAAATTGTATGCTTATTTGTCAAACAAACCTGCAAGCACACACACAGGAAACCACATTATTTTACAAGTTGCCAGCACTCTAGTTCCTCTGATTTGCAGTTTCACCCAATGCATATCTCTTAGGCCCCGTACAGACGAGGGGACATGTCCGCTCGGAGATTTCGGTCTGATGGCTGTACACACCATCAAACCGAAATCCCCCGGACAGAGAACGCAGTGATGTAGACGACACAGACGTTCTCTATCGCGCGAGTTCAATGCTTCCACGCATGCGTCGAATCAATTTGACGCATGCACGGGATTTCGGTCCGATGGACAGCTCTCCAGCGGACAAGTTTCTTAGCATGCTAAGAAACTTTAGTCTGTTGGAAATCTGTCCGCTAGCCTGTACACACGATCGGTTCTGTCCTCTGAAACTGGTCCGCGGACCAGTTTCAGCGGACATGTCCGGTCGTGTGTACGAGGCCTAAAAGAAATCAACCAGACATCTCAAGTTCCCCCTAGGATTCTGCCTCCACCACCACCATGGTTATTTTGTTTGATACAACCAACCTTTTTTGCTTACACATTAATCTGTCACATTACAGATTAATCAATAGTTTAAAATCAGTGGTTTTGATGCCTTTTATAATAATCCCTTAAACTATAGCATAAATCTTAATGGAGATTGAATGTTATTAAAATGCTGTAAATATGCACCAGGCAGATAACTATTCATTAGCTAACAGTTTGTGAACTGCTGCATGACCAAGAGCTCCTTTCTTGCTTCCCTTTATTTAGCTGACATTTTTATTTTCAATTTGCTGTCACCAACTACAATCATATTTCTTCTCTTCAACAGAAATTAGATCATGAAGATATATAAAATGAACATATTCATTATAATTACATCAAATACTTTAATTAAAGTACTAAACTCATTAAGAAAGCATTTTGTATTTTTTCACATAGGCATTTTTCTTTTTCGTGCATACAGTTCTATAATTATACAAAATTATTAACATCTTAAACCTTAATTTACCTCTTCCTGTCTTTGTAATCTAAAGTTTGCTTTTAATTATTTCAGTGTTATTAAATTCCTTAATCATCCCAAGACCAAATATACATTAAAAAGAAATAAAAAATCAAATTAAGGTTTCTCTCTTTTTTTGTACCTTGCAATGCTTGCAGCTGGAGGGCAGTACAAGTACACAGTTCTAGCAGCATGAGATCATGTCAGTTATTTAGGTTGTATAAATTATAGATAATATCCTTAGAAGTATATTGGAACCAACTGATTTTGCAGGCTATTTAACCAGCTCTTGTCAAAATTCAGTCTAGTCACAAAACAATAAAAATGAGCAACACTCCTTTATTCAATGTGCTCCATGCATTGGCAGGAAGTGCAGATTTGCTTCTTTGGAACAGCTAATCATCACTCATGCAGAGATCAAAGAATACGATCATCTTTTTAGAGAGACTGTGTGAAGAGATGCTTGATCTTTGAAGGAGGGTGAAAAGTTTCTATTTCAAAAACAATATACTTTTTTTGGAAATGTGGCATACCCGGTTGGACGCACAAGTACTGCCTATACTCATATGAATACAAGCATTTTTGGAATGGGAAAAAGATAAAGCATCACAAGAGATCAACTGTACTAAGCTAAAACTTTCGTTTTTCACAATACCTTCTCGCAGTGGGAGCAACACAATAGCCTGGCTGTGCAGTGGCATCTAGCTAACAGCCGAATGGCGATGAAAAGAAATATTCATATTGCAATACAAGAAACTGAATAATCCATTGAATACTTAAAGTAAAATACAGATGCTATAGCAGGGCTTTTTTTCATGGGGAACTTGGGGGAACTCAGTTCCACCACCTCTGGCTCCAACCCTTTGGTACCTGCTCACCACAATCACTTGTAAACACAGAAGTCCAGTTTTTGTGTTTACAAGTGACAGCTGTGCACTCTGTGTGTTATGCAATTCTGGTATTTAATGCCCCTTTAAGACCCTTCTACTGTTTGTGTAAACTGAACGGGATCGTGGTTGAGTTCCTGCACCTATTTTCTGAGAAAAAAAGCTCTGTGTATAAGTATCAATGGAGATTCAGATGACCCCAGGGCCAGATTCCAGACAAGGCCAACAAGGCCAGGCCTCGGGGCAGCAGTGGGTGCAGGGGCGGCACTGTGGCTGAGAGGAGAGGACACTTCACTTTCACTTTAATTTCGGGAGTTCACCCTGTCATGGGGATGGTGAGAGGAGAGAAAACAGAGGGAAGAGGAGGTGAGATGGTTCTCGACAGCAGCAACCCCCCTCCCGGTTCTCAATGTAATTTTGTCATTTTTGGCAGCAGCACCCCCCAATGCTCAATGTCATTTTTGGCAGCAACACCCCCCAGCTTCTCAGTGTCATTTTCGGCAGTACCAATCCCAGTCCCCCCCCCCCCCCCTCCACTTCTCAATGCATCTCAGTATCCTGCCGAAAAAGTCCCCCGGCGGATAATGTCCCCCCTGTACTGCGTAGACGAGGGCGGCATTGAAGGACCCGGCCTTGGGGCAGCAAAGGGAGTAAATCCGGGCCTGGATGACCCAAAATAGAAAGTAGAAAACTGACAAGACTGATGTTTTGTTTTATCACACTTTTGTCATAAAAATGACACCATAGGTTACAAATCTGTAATCCTTTTCCTCTGTTCTGTAAATCACAGATTAAAAACAATGAATGTTCCATAAAAATATACAAAACAGGGAATATCATTGACCCTATTTTTGGCACAAGAAGTATTTATTCATTCAAAAGGGCCCCTTTGTTGTGGTTGAACACAAACTGCAAAGTAGTTCATCGACTAAAGCTACTTCAAGATGTATAAAGGAGATAATAAAATGGACAGTTTAGCCTTATCTTACAAGACAGGGTTTATGGGTGATACTGTCATCTAAAGGAAAAAAAAAACTGTATTCAGGACACAATAAAAATTTACAGTTATTTAACAGATTACCGGCAGTTACATTTTATGGCCTTATTTTGTGGTTTAATACATTTTTATTGAAATTTCACAAGATTTACAAGAACAGAACATAATGAAATTGTAAGTACAGCGGGGGGGGGGGTCACAATGCCCCTGTACCGGTACCAAATATGCAAAATAACACATGAGACTACAATAGTCAATGAGTAATTATGAAGAGGAGTCGAGTTGGAAAGGACAGCAAGTCAGATCGGGAGCTGATCCAGGTTCAGCAAGACCTGGAGAAAGGCACTAAGAAGCCTGTACCATTGGGTTATGTCAAAGTGCAACTCATCCTAATGATAGACAAGAAAAAATGGGTCAAACACTAGAACCGGTGCTCATGAGACACAATAATGCATGTAGGCTTTTTAGCAAAGGTGAATAACTTTGTCCATTTTTTTGGTCACAATTTTAATATAATAAATCCAATCCAAAAATGGACGAAGATGAGAAAATAAATATAATATTTGTAATAGTCACAACTTGCAGTTCACAATTTGCAATATTGATATCCATGTGGATATCAATATATATCAATATATATCAATATTGCAAATTGTGAACTGCAAGTTGTGACTATTACAAATATTATATTTATTTTCTCATCTTCGTCCATTTTTGGATTGGATTTATTATATTAAAATTGTCACCAAAAAAATGGACAAAGTTCTTCACTTTTACTAAAGAGCCTACATGCATTATTGTGTCTCATGAGCGCTGGTTCTAGTGTTTGATTGGTGTATATTTAGTACTTCCCGGTACAAATTTATCCTGCTGCTCTGGACTCACATCCTCTTTTGGATTTTTTCACCTCCTGATAATTTTAAGAATCTTTTATCGTCCACCAATTTTAGCGCTGGTGTTTGCTGGGTTTTTTTTTTCGAAGAAAAAATGGGTACCAGTGCAGTTACCCTTCTGGGAAAAAGAGGACAAAAATAGAGTAGCCCAAAAGAAAATATAACATTAAAGGGAAGGGGGAAAGACTAGAATGGAAAATGGAAAGGGGGAGCAAGAGGAAGGAAAGATATGAGAGAGGAAAGAGTGAAAGTGAGGAAAGAGAGCCCCTTGGAATACTGCATTGGCCTAATGTCTCAATCTCACAACTGAGGAGCAAGAGAACAGAAGAATGGGGTCATAGCTGTAAAGCCCTCTGATCTCATTGACAATAATTCATCCATGGAGACCAGACTTTCAGAAATGTATCATATTTGTCTAATGCCGCGTACACACCATCACTTTATGTGATGAAAAAAACAACATTATTTGTGAAGTAAAAAACGAAGTTTTTGAAACTTCAATTTTCAAAAACGACGTTACCTACACACCATCGTTTTTTCACAATGCTCTAGCAAAGTGAGGTTACGTTCAGCACTTTTTTCCATTGAAGCTCGCTTCATAACTAGCTTCTGGGCATGCGCGGGTTTAAAAACGTTGTTTTAAACGCCGTTTTTGCTACACACTGTGAAACAAAAAACGACGTTTTGAAAAACGACACAAAAAATTGAAGCATGCTTCAATTTTTTTTTTGTCGTTTTTCACAAGACATAAAACAACGTTTTCCCCCACACACGGTCATTTAAATTGACGTTTTTAAAAACGTCATTTTTTTTCATCACATAAAGTGATGGTGTGTACGCGGCATTAGAGTATAGCCATCAATTTCTCATTTGACCATAATGCTATTTAGCATTGATGATCTGATCTGATATGAGTAGGGTAGTTCACTTAGTATAGTGTGTCATATGAGCACGTTAAACAGACCCCCAGATAATCAAGGCCTTATTTTGAACACAAAATGCAACTGTAACACCATTAAGCCCTGGTTCACACTGGGCTGCGGGAGTGAAGCCGTGCGAGTTCAGCTGAACTCACACGATTTCACTCCCACTGGCAGTCCCGATTTCGGCCGCGATTTAAGAGACATCTGTGCAGGTTTCTGCACAGATGTTTATGTAAATTGCGTCCCGAAATCGCAAAAAGTAGTACAGGAACTACTTTTTGAAATTGGTGCAGCGCCGCAGATGCGGCGTCGCACCGATTAGGACAGTGTCATTGCCGACAATTGCCGGCAAATGCTGCCGATTTGAGATGCGATTTCACATGTGAAATCGCATCTCAAATCGAAGGAAATCGTACCCAGCGTGAACCTGGGCTAAAGGTTGAGAAATGCTTGGAAACAACATTTTAATCAAGTGAAGATGATAGAAGGAAGAGGGCTCAAAATTGTATAAGGCTGAATGTCACAATGTTTAGTTAATGTCCAGAAAATATATCCTGTTTATAGGAATGAACTCAATATATCCTGTTTATAGGAATGAAAATATATCCTGTTTAGGAATGAACTCAAAGTTCGGTCAGAACACAAGTTTGGAACAAACTTTGGTTGATCAGGCATGTCTCCGCATGCTGGACCTTGTACTTGTTTGGCAGGAGCTTAGCATCATGTTATCAAATGCTGCTACGATATATGGCAGCTTCCTTGCAGTCAATAGTTAATAAGGATGTGGTAGGTGCTGGCACCCATCGTGACCTTAACAAACAGTGAGGTCATGTGGCTTCCTTCCTTTTCTGGACAGCAATCCACAATCTTGTAATCAAAATGACTGTGTTAGTGTGGCATCACTGATCAAATATGGCCACATGGCCACAATGAATTCACCTGTTTTACCTTACCTCTTTATCTACATTTAGCAGTGGGGCCCAACATATGTCATTCGGCTTGAATCAGGGAAGCGATCAGATTTGTCCTTCAGTCGGCCACTCATCATGATTGACATGGATCTGTATTGCTGGATGGTGTGATTGATGGTATATTTACATCTCAGTACTTATTTTGTAATAAAGGAATTTTTCAAAAACGATGTAAGTGTGTTAATTCACTTTTCAATTATTTTGTGTTATTGATTAGTGGTACTATGTATCTCCTTACTCATACTCATGAAGGGACGGTATCTGCAGGCGTCATTATTGTTAAAGGGGGCTTCCACATTCTGAAAAGTCATCAGCCCACAGACCTTTATAATTATCTGGCCAAGGTTGTGGGAAAGAATCATTTGTCCTCATCAACATGTGAGCAAGGTGTTTGCTGGGGGAGGTCCCTGAAAAAACTATCAATTTTAACTGCATGTCACTATTGCTAAGGTGACATCATCCCACCCACCACTCCACCTCAGCCAATGAGAAGAAGCTCTGTATTCAGAATTTTTTGTTTTCAGATTTTTCTTTTGACTAAATTATGTATTCCATATCTCAGCTTCTCTCATCAAAGTGAGGCTCATCTGTTTACACATATAATGATTGTCAATTAGACCAAATATATATGTATAGAAAGTCTATGGCCTCGTACACACAACCAGTTTCCTCGGCAGAATTCAGCTTCCGACCGAGTTTCTGGCTGAATTCTGCCGAGGAAACTGGTCGTGTGTACACTTTCGGCCGAGGAAGCCGACGAGGAGCTCGGCGAGGAAATAGAGAACATGTTCTCTATTTCCTCGTTGTTCTATGGGAGCTCTCGTCCCGCCGAGGTCCTCGGCGGCTTCAGTGCTGAACTGGCCGAGGAACTCGATGTGTTTGGCACGTCGAGTTCCTCGGCCGTGTGTACGAGGCTTTACTGTTGTTTTCAAGGGAGCTAAAAGCGCAAGATGTATAAAAGGATTAAAATGATGTAGTAGTGTTAATTTACCATCTTATGAAAACCCCCTTTAAATTATTACTCAAAAGTGATAGATAATGGTATTAGCTAATACAGCTTCCGCGCTTCCCTTAACAATGCCTATGGAAGCAACAATTACATTTTGTGACTAGAAAAAAAAGTCTCAAACAGAGAAAAACATGAAGTAGTACATTTAAAATACTTTCTTTGTCAGTGACAAATGATCAAGCTCAATGAAAATGTGGTTATAAAGTCTGTTGCAAATGAGACTTCCTCTTACAGAAGATGAATGAAAGTATTGGGTTCTAAATCACCGTGGACCTACCACTGAATAGTCAAACCAAATAGCTATGCGGTTCTGAAACGATTAAGGATCACTTGAAGTTAATTATGCTGCTAATGATGTATGCCCAGTGGATATGAATCAGGCAAAGTTAAAAGTAGATAGTGTTCTTATCTCTTATTGGTCAATAACCCTTAAGCAATTACAGTTGTTGCTTAAATGTTTAAGCAAGTTTGAAATAAGCATTGGAAAATAAGCTAGAGATGACACTTAAAATTCCGTTGGAGTTCATGTTGTCTGTGTTTGTTTGTGTCAAATAGTTTACTCTGCTAAATTAAGACAGTACTTTATAAAATGATTTAAAAGTAGAAACAGAAACATATTATTTAGAAAAACAAAACAGAATACATATTAGGAATATAATATTATGAATAATAAAAGGAATAATATTGATAATAATGATGATAATGTTGATATAGGGACTAGATGTAAAACACTAAATTTAGATGATTAGAACATTTTCAATAGGATCCTAGATGATTCTTAAAATCTGGTGTAGATCTGAATAGAAATCAATCATCTTCCAGGTTTTTTTGTTAAAGCTTAATTGAACAAGTTGAAGTTAAAAGCTGACTGGCTACCATATACAGCTGCACAAGATTCACCATTTTAGTAAATCCCCCTCACTGTGTTCTGCAACTGATAGAAGGTGATTCTATCAATGTACATGTAGATGATGACAGTGTTTTCTCTTCTAAATGAAGACAGCATTTTAAAAAAAAAATTAACCACTTTACCACCAGGCCAATTCTGGCACTTCTCTCCTTCATGTAAAAATCAACATTTTTTTTGCTAGAAAATTAATCAGAACCCCCAAACATTATATATATATATATATATATATATATATATATATATATATATATATATATATATATATATATATATATATATATATATATTTTTTTTAGCAGACACCCTAGGGAATAAAATGGCGGTCATTGCAACTTTTTTCTTTTTTTTGGGAAAAAAATGTAATTAAAAAAAATAACAAAACAGTAAAGTTAGCCCAATTTTTTTGTATAATGTGAAAGACGATGTTACGCCGAGTAAATAGAGGTGGTCTAGTGCTAGAATTGTTGCACACACTCTAACGCATGCAACGATACCTCACATGTGGGCTTTGAACGGCGTTTACATATGTGGGCGGGACCTGCATGCGTGTTTGCTTCTGCGCGTGAGATAACAGGGACAGGGGTGTTTTGAAAAAAATAATGTTTAATTTTTTTTTTTTACTTAATTTTTTTTATTTTTACACTTTTTTTTACATTTATTTTTTTTGATCACTTTTATTCCTATTACAAGGAATGTAAATATATCTTGTAATAGGAATCAGTATGACAGGTCCTCTTTATGGAGAAATGTGGCGTCAATAAGACCCCACATCTCTCCTCCAGGCCGACAGCCGTGATGTCATAATGTCGCTCACGGGCCTCCGATGGTCATAGAGATGACTGGTGACCATCTAGTCACCAGTCATCTCTATGCTTTACAGCAGTGTCGAACGATTCGCTCTCCAGGCCCCCGATGGCACGGGAGAGCCCGGAGAAGCACCAGAAAGCGGTGGGAGGGGGACGTCCCCTCCCGCTGCCTATAAGAATGATCAAGTGGCGAGATCGCCGCTTTGATCATTCTTATCGTGCACAGAATCGGTGGCTGAAGACGCCGATATCTGAATGATGCCTGTAGCTGCAGGCATCATTCAGATATCACCGCACAAAGCCGATTAAGTCCCAGGGACGTCCACAGTTGTCAAGAGGTTAAAAAAGTTTTAAAAGTAAAAGCAAAGCTGTACTTTGCAGAAAAATGGCAAAATACATTTTTGGAATGTAATCACATTGTTATATCAACCAAACAATTGAAGATGTTAGTGTCTGAATTCTCCCTAAGATCCTAGAGCTATGATTCTCAGATATATTGCTATAGGGTATAGGCAGGTCCCATGTTCTGTAGCTATAGAGTAATGCTATTTAATACACTTGGAGATGATGATGGAAAATCCTTATCACCAACCAGGGCACAGTAAAATCTGGTTGTTAAGGAGTGGGGTCCTTAACAAATGATAATTCATCAGTTGTCCATTTTCTTCCCCACTGACAGATGAATAAAAAACTGCCCCTGCTCCAAAGTATCCCCCCATGTTGAGGGCATGTGGCCTGGTATGGTTGAGGAGGGTTGGGGTGTGCTCCTTGTTCCCCCTTCTGACCTATCAGGCTGTATTCTAAGATAAGGGTCTGGTATGGTACACCATTTTTTGTTCTTTTTTTTCAGTAGCTGGATGCCAGCAATTGCAACTGCAAGTCAACTTAAATGCGATTTTAGTATTTTTTTTTCTTTACGTTCTTTTTGCTGCAGCATGTTCTATACATGCTACTGATGCATCACTTTACAGGCATGCTAAGGGGACCTTCAGGCACTATATTGAAGGAATTTTGCATTTTTATTGTTGCACTTTAAGAATCAATAAATTCACTGCTGCTGAAAAAAATATTGTTTTTAAAAAAAAAAAATATTCATATATGTACCCCATGGCAGTACCCAGACCTCCAGACCCCTTTTATGGCTAATTACCAAATTTGCATATAAGCCTTCAAAATGGGCCCTTTTTATTTTTTCTGTTCGACTCCCATAGACTTCATTGGAGTTTGCTGTTTGGGTTAGAACTTTTCCCCTGTTTAGGAGTTCTGCTGCAAACCGAACAGGGGGTGTTCGGCCCATCTCTAGTCACATGCCACAAGTATTGTCAATTATAGAATTGGATTGATCCTAGGACGTAATCTAATATACTCCGAATGAGGGGTTGACATTTGGCGACCGAGCCCTTATATTTTGTAGCGGTCCTTCAACATGCCCAGCACCTGAAGATGTCTCATTGGACGAAACATGTGTAGGGTGAAATTGGTGCCTGTTGACATTGCATGCTCTTGCCATTTCCAAGATAGGCAGCCCCATTCCTGTAAGTGTATTGCAAGCTTTTCTATGTTTGTATTGATGACATTTTAATAAAAATCTTTTACATACTACACTAAAGGAGCTTATTTCCCTGTCCTGGCACAACACTACTTTATAATAGTCATACTGGAAGCAGACTGGCGAGGAATGAGATGTGCATTGGCTGAGAGAAACAATTCAGCCTGGGATCATTTACACATTCTATTTGCCTCTGATTGGGGCTATAAGTCTCAACTGGCAGGTAGTGAGCTGTGCACGGAATTAGAAATCTATTAAGGCCAGGATTGTACATGCTGTTTGCCTCTGATTGGGGCTACTGATCTTGTAGTGGTGGTGGGTGTTGTATTCCTATCCCTTACGGATTTGGGTTATAGAAGTTACAGTGCATCCCTTACCAAAGGTAAAGGTATTTATTCCACCTTTGTCAACAAATACGTATCACTGTGTACATTCTTTAGTGAACCTTTGATACCATTTTCTTACTTTTATGAAACTTGTGTTTAGCACTATTTTATGTTTATGTTTTGGGTTGCCCATATTGTTTTTTGATATAGTTGAGTTATTTGCACAATGCTTCACTTTGTTATCATTTTACTTTTAGGCATTGCATTTACCGTATATCTGTTAGGAATTTGCATCTATCGATTCCTTGCAAGTCCCCTCACTACAGTACCTGTTAGTGTAGACTTTGAGTAATACATAAGTGCAGCCTGTGGACATTAACCACTTCAGCCTCGGTAGGATTTTTTTTTTTACTTTCTGCTATAATACATAATACATATCCCAAGAATATATTAAAAAAACTAATGTATTCATCAGTTTAGGCCCATATATATTCTACATATGTTTGGTAAAAAATAGGCGTATATTGATTGGTTTGTGCAAAAGTTTTTGTGTCTTCAAACTACGGGATAGATTTAGGGACTTTTATTTATTTTTTATTGTTTTTACTGGTAATGACAGCGATCTGCGATTTTCAGCAGACTGCAACATTGCGGCAGACAAATTTGACCCCAAGTGGTACTTTTTGGGGACCAGTGACATTATTACATTGATCAGTGTTATAAAAATGCACTAATCAATGTAAACATTACATTGGCAGAGAAGGGGTTAATACTAGGGGGCAATCAAGGGATTAAGTGTGTTCCCTGTGTGTGTTCTTACTGTAAGGGGGGTGGGCTGCCTGGGACATGACAGAGATCGCTGTTCTCAATCACTGGGAAAAGAAGATCTCAACATGTCATTGGGCAGAATGGGAATCACCTAGTTTACATAGGCAGTTCCCCGTACTGCCTCTGTACACAGCGAGCGCGGGTCATCAGCTGACATCGAGTCCGCAGGACCCACGGGCACGCTCCTGCACCGCACAGTTGATGCTATCCTCCTTGCACTGGCCAACGTACAGGTACGTCGGTTCACACAGGAGAGCCAACCTGTATAGCTGCGTGAGCTGGTCGGCAAGTGGTTAAAGCACACTTTCTTTGCAGCCGCACATATGAGTTATGTGGGGGTCTGGGGGAAAAAGGTTAAAAGCATGTACTATTAAAAATAAATAATTAACATGTGGCCTGTTTGTGTTCAGATACATGGCTGTTTTTTATATAAACTATTACAGAAAACACACTACTGAGTGAGCTACCCTAATTTTTTATACATTGTGTTTTTCATAGAATTTCACATTGTATCCTAAGGCCTCCTTGAAACACAAGTGCGAGGACAGTTGTTTTCATTTCCAATCATTAGCTAACAACTTTTTCACCTAAAGAGGGTTTTGTTGCTTCATGGTAATGACTCATATTATTCAAAACTCTCTGTATAGTTCGTTTTTTTAAAAAAACTTACAGTTACTGCTAAACAATGAAGCAATTGCTTCATTTCAATGGCAAATTTCAAAAGCACATCCACAAGACCGCTGTGTTATTATTGAAATATTGCTGCAATATGAGTAGAAATCATAAAATTAAAAAAAAAAAAATGTTAGTCAGCATCCCTTCTAATGACACACATGGTACAGAATTGTTATAATTAATCTGAATGACCTATGTTTACTTTGTGCCATATAGATTCTGATAATAAATCTTTCACTTACATAAATGTCCCATATTCCCAAATCTTCTATAGCCTCATTAACCTCAGTAATCAGCATATGCATTCATCTCATTTGCTGCTGGCCTACATATACAGTATCATCACATATTGGAAATATAAATAGACCAGAATACATCTGCTAACTTGCCAAATCTGCTATTTTCCATAATATTGTAAAACCATGTAAGTTAATATTCTATTGCCATGCACCAGAACGCAAACCAACATATGTTTTGAGACTAAAAATGTACATGTACTGAAAAAAAAAAGACAGTGAAATCATTGTTACCAACCAAACTACAACCAAAAGAGTATATTAAGCCAGTATACATTATTTTGATTATATTCACAAAGAGTTTATGCTATAAATGCTATACTCTCGAAAAAATGCTAAGTTATAATGAACAAAAAAAAGTATTTTGTTTTCATATCAAATACCCAATCACTTTTAGGCCTCTTGCACACTGTAGTGATGTATAAGCAGCAGACACGTGTCTGTATATCACTTGAGCATATTTGTGAGTGTGCACTCACAAGCATAAAAATCCTTTCAGCTTTTTTTTAATGAAGGAAGTAAGGCATCTGTGTGCATGTGTGTGTATTTGCACCTATACATGCAAAAAATACTGACCGGCAACTTTTTACTGATCTATATATCACACTTGTTTAAGCATCTGTGTATACAGGCATATTGAAAACAATGGTCTGCATTAATATCAGACAAAAAAACATATTGCTATTGGTTAAAATGACCTTTAACCAATAGCAACCAATCAAATGTCTGTTTACTGCATTCAGTTTTATCATTGATTGTTATGACTTTCTGCACTTTTTACATTAGTATTGATCTTATAAAATAGAATGAACAATAGGTAAAGTGCACCTGTATCCAGACGAGCAGTAAAAAAAGCTTTAAAAGCAGCCATTATTGATCTTTCTGGCTATAAGTCCTGTGAAGTAATTTATCCTCAAATATCACAACAAAGACTATATTTTCCAGGTTTCAGTTGGCTTCCTGCAGCCTAAAGCATCTGCTTTTTACTTACATCAGAGGGCTTAAATACTGTCAAGATTCTGCTCTCCATAAGTATGGAAAAGTAGATGAGATCTCAGTGCCTCTGTTGTGAATTGTAAGGCCTCATGCACACAGAGCTTTTAAAATGCCACTTATATGGGCATTCACATTTTATTCAGCCTGTAAAAACACCTCTATTGTAGAATATGTGGCCATGCACAGAAAAGGACAGAGAGGGCAGTGTAGATTTTATTGATAGTTTATAAAAAACCTATATATGCAATCGCTGTGATAGATAGAATACTGGAATATCAGGTAGCCTAGGCCCAAAATGCTCTCCCTGGAGTCAATCATCTGCTTGAGGTAAGGAGACCAGTGTATATCTGCAGAGTTCCGCAAGGATGTGACCAGGCCGGGAGTGAAGCAAAATGTCTACTGGGTAGGTGAATGCAGCTTTCTCAATCTCAATCTCCAATCTCTTCGTTTTAGCAGTGATTTTCAGCCACCAGCGGAGTGCTTTTAACCCCCGCTAGTGGCCGAAGAAAGGGTTAAATGCGTCTAAAAAGCACCGCTGAAGAATAGCTTTGCAGGCACTTTGGCAGCAGCGCCCATTGATTTCACTGGGCAGGGGCAGTGGAGGAGCAGTGTGTACACTGCTCCTAAACTTCTCCAAAGATGCTGCTCACAGGACTTTTACTTAATTGAAAAAGCATGCCCTGCAGGGGACAAAGACGACTGCTTGATCCTGAAGCTTTGATCCTGCAGCTTTAATTCACAGGGAGACATACAGGGGCTCAGTGCAACTTCTCTCCCCTCTTTCCAGCTCCAGAGGGAAGCACTTGCATGGCAGACCTGGCTGGCACCTCAGATATGAAGGGGAAACCTGCTGTTCTATGCTGCCTTATGGAATGCTTCCCCCTCACAACTACACAGCCTTCCCAAAAGAGGCTACTGACCTCAAGCTACAAAGCTCAACTTATCCTCACAATGAACCTGACAGCATGGACAAGCTGGACACATCAGCTCTGGTTGCTGATTCTCCTCCACAACAACATTCTGACAGAGGTAAGTGGTCTGCTTCCTTGCCAATACAGTCCCCAGATAAGTCTCCATTTTACAAGAAGTAGCCATGTTCTGCATCTAACCAAGGTCTCATTGCTGAAGAAGGCCAAAACTCCCTAGCAGATTTCCCTGAAGGAGACCATCCAGCTTCAGAGCACACACTTAAATCCATGCTTATCTCACTACAGAGAGTGATTCAAAGAGAGCTGGGCCCTCTCACCTAACAAACAGGGTAGACCAAATAGAGGAACGCATAGACAGCCTGGAAAAGCATGTCTCTGACCAATCCACAGCCTACAATGACATGGTGGATGCTCTTGATCACCAAACTCAGGAATTACACCACATTTAAGCTAAGCTGGCCAATCTTGAAGACAGATCACACTGCAACAGCATCAAATTTAGAGGAATTCCTCAGTCAGTGAAGCCGGCTAATCTAATGACATATCTTCAGCATCTGTTCCTCAAACTTCGACCACACCTCATTATTGCAGATGTCACTATAGATTGCACACATATTCCCAAACTCTCACACTTGTCTGTGGGCATTCCTCACAACGTATTAGCTTGCATACATTTTCACCATGGTAAAGTGGTAGTAAACGGTGGCATCACTCTCGTGCATGCAGGAGCCACCGTTTCCAGCACAGGATCCAAAGGTCTGGCACTACGCCGATTATGTCATTGGCTGCATGTACTCTAAATATCTCTTAAACTGTGCAAGTTTAGGCAATATTCCCAGTACCTACAGGTAAGCTATAGTATAGGGTTACCTGTAGGTACAAGTGGTGTAACAGAGTTTACAAGCACTTTAAGGATCAGATCCTTAGAGCGCCTAGGTCCTCATGGACTCTGTTGAGTCCATACATACGCTGACATCTCTGCAGCTACTGGTCAGCAAAGAAAGGAGTTCGGCCCCGTAACCAATATTCTCAGAGAGCACCATATCCCATATAAATTGGGCTTTCCTGTTAAGCTGTTAGTCACCTACCAAAATCAATCTACCACCTTCATTATGTTGTTTATTGTTTTATATATGTTACAGTTGACATGTTTTACACAGTTATGCCTCGTTGATATGACAGTAAAGTGCTACAGAGGCTAAAACTTACGTTTGTATTCCTAAAATAATAGGCCAGGGTATGTTCTAGCTAAGCAATACAAGCAACAATTAGCAATCCAAGATCCCCTATTTTATAAGGGACACTGATAAAAACCGCACAGACCTAAAAGACATCACAAATCAGTTTGACACATTTTATTCTAAACTGTATAACCTGACATCTTCGGATACTATTTCTCCTGCAAACCCTGCAAAGATTCAGCACTTCAGATACAGCACTTCCTCCATTCTTTAAACCTCCCAACCATTCCCTCAGAATACATTGACAAACTCTCATGACTGAGGAAGTTCAAAGAGCCATAGCTTCTCTTCCCCTTCATAAAGCTCCAGGCCCCGATGGGAATGAGTATTACAAGATGTACGGTATTATTACCCCATTATTTATGTGCTGCTTTCAATCATATGGCTAATACACTATACTATGCTACAATGGCTACGCTAAGAATCAATGTAAGTTCTTGTCATGACCATTCCCATACCAGGTAAACCACTTGACTCCCCTGCTAACTACCAACCCATTTCCCTACTTAACATGGATACAAAGCTATTCACAAAACTCAGTTATACCACAACTGGTACATATATACAAGTTTGGATTTGTGGCCAGTAGGGGAAAGATTTGGGGATTATTTTTTTTATTGTTTTTACTGGTAACGGCAGAAATCTGAAATTTTTTGTGGGACTGCAACATTGTGGTGGACAAATCTGACCCTAAGTGACACTTTTTGCTGACCAGTGACACCAATACAATGATCAGTGCTATACAAATGCACTGATCACTGTATAAATGGCACTGGAAGGGAAGGGGTTAACACTAGTGTTCCCTAGGGAGGTGCTTTATAACAGTCAGGGGGATGGACTGACTGGGAGTAGAGGGAGATTACTAGGAAAAGCTGATCTCTCTATCCTCCCCTTTCAGAATGGGGATCCACCTTATTTACAAGTGCAGATCCCCATTCTGCCTCTCTTCCCCACGAGTCCTCCGGACCTGTGAGCGAGTGCCAGCGGTGGGAGAATACCTGCAAAAGCTAGTGCACCAGTGTACCAGTGCGTTGATTCGCACAGCCGAGCCAACTTGTTGCAGTATAACTGCGGTGGCTGGTATGCAACTGCTTAAGGAACCAATTGATCTGCAGTGCTGAACAGTTACTCCATGTATGGGCAAGCTAAGTTACTTTGAGAACCTGTTTTAAAGATTGTCAAAAGATTGTCAATGGTGGGATCATTTTAATAACAATCAAAATGTGTATTTGGAATAAAATAAATAAAATATTACAAATACTGTAGTATGCATTTTTTTTCTTTTGTGTCCAGTGTATTTGCTGTCTGTAATGCCTAGTACACACGATCGTTTTTTCCGACGGTCAAAAGACCGCAGGGAAAACTGAGGGAAAAACCGAGAACCGGCTCGGTCCCTTTTCCCCTGTACACACGGCCGGTTTTCCCGACAGGAAAACTGCCAGGAGAACTTTGGTCAGGAAAACCGTCCGAATGTATGCTCCCTTGCAGTGTTTCGCATAGGAAAACTGTGGGAAAAAAACGCTGTGAGAAAAAAGAGAACATTTTTAAACCGCAGCATATGCACGGCCGGTTTTCCCGGCCAAAGGAAAACATAGCAGTTTTCCCGACGGGAAAAACAATTGTGTGCACTAGGCAAAACAATCTGTTTCCTGATGTGAGATACAGAGTTGCAGAGAGCAAGACATTTTATTATTAGAGTAGTCATAAGCAACTCAACATTGTTCTTGATCTAATATTATTCCTAGGCGAAGATCAGAGCATTTAGCGCTAAACTAAGTTGCTCTCCTGACCATTGACAGCTCTTGTTATTGCTTACAGAAATTTCACAACTTGTGGAAAACTCTGCATGATCTGGCTGACCCTTCAATAAGAATAGAAAAGGATGATGTTATCTTCATAGGATATGTGCTTCATGATCCTAATTCACAAAATTTGTAGACCTGGCACTACCAGAAAAAAAAAAGAAAAACAGAAAATCAGCCTATAAAAAAAGGTTATACTATTAGTCAAAATATCCTCAGCATCTAGTACTTCTGGGTGTGATCAATGCCTATGTCCCCCTCGCCACGACTTCGTTCCACCTGCTGGCTGTAATGTTCAAGACAGTGCTGTACTAATATACTGTATATGGCAGGGGAACACAGGCATCTGAAACACTTGAAAATGTTGGATGATGAAAATCTCTAGCCAATAGATATAGGAGAGAGAGGATCAAAGGCATGGACTGTTTTTTTTTTCCTATCACAGACATGTTAAGTGACAGGTATTTTGCTGAGAAGGTTGGGAAAGTAATAGGCAGATGGCATTTCATTAAGAAAAAATGAAAAATGACGGCAATCTTTATCCAGTGGGAAATAGATCTATTACAACATATGCATCAGTTATCATCTTCATTTGAACCTAATTTCTAGAATTTGGCTCAGTAAGAATCGGAAATGAACCATATTGTAATGTACTTAAACAGTGTACAAGGAAACATATTCATTGCTTTTCCTTCTTAAAATGCAGTCATATTCCTCCCCTCCCCTTCCACACCTAATAACTCAGGGAATAAATTGTGTATCAACAATATGGATAAAAAGCACCCACACCAGGTGCACTTATAATATCTAAATATCATGGCCCGGATTCACAAAGCACTTGTGCCGACGTATCTCCAGATACGCCGCATAAGTTCAATCTGTGCACCATACCCACAAACTAAGATACGCCTAAAAACAGGCTAAATCCCACCGACCTAACTTGCCTACGCCGGCGTAGGGTGGGCGCACATTTACGCTGGCCGCATGGTGGCGCTTCCATTGATTGGCCATTCAAATATGCAAATGCGGAAAATACGGCGATTCACGAACCTGCGCCCGCCCGACGCAGGCTAGGAGAGGTGCGCGTAAGTTGTACATCCGGCGTAAAGTTAAGCCCCATAAAGGAGGTGTAACTCAGCAGCAGACATGTAAAGGTCTGCATCAGGGAACAGAAGCCGGTGGTTTTTACGTAGTTTACGTTGGACGTGTGTCTGGATGGACATAGATTACGTTCATGGCGTAGGCAGTGATCCGGCGTATCTTAGGTAGTTGTTCCGACGTGGTTATGAGCATGCACACGGGGATGCGTCCACGACACGATGCATGCGCAGTTCGTTCGACTCACTTGTATGGCTCTCAAACCATCATTTGCATGGGGTCACGCCTCATTTTCATGGCTTTGCATGGCTTTGCATCGCTCACGCCCACTTCCACCTATGCTGACTTACGCCTTCGAAACCCAGCGCAGTTTAGGCAGCATTGGCTTTGTGAATTCCATGCTTGCCTCTCTGCGCTGCGTCAGCGTAGCATACAGGAGATACGCTACGGTGGCATAAATGTGTGCCGCTGTCTGTGAATCCGGGCCATTATCTTTATATAATACAATATCCATAGTCACAAGATTTGCATTGAATCCAAAAATGTCGACACTGTGTCCGCATCTGATGTGCAGCGCTCAAAGTCCATCTTAAGCCTCATACACACGATCAGACTTCAAACAAACTTTTTTGTGGATTTTTGTTTGAAGGGAGTTGGCCGGGCACACCCACCCATAGCATACACGGCAGGACTTTTCTGCAAACTTTTCCAAATCTTTCCCAACATCACATGGTTTTTCTGCTCTTTTCTGCTTTTTACCGCCACCCTTTGGTCAACTTCTGCTATTGTTGGTTGATTTTAACATTGGTTCTGGGCATGCTTGTTTATACTTCGGACAAAAGTCTGATGGATTTCTGTACACACGATAGGACCTTGCACTGTAGGACTTTTGTTGCCGAAAAGTTTGTCTATTTGCAGAGCAAACTTTTGTCTGATGAAAACCGAAAAAGTTTGTCCGATGGAGCGTACACACGGTAGGGTTGAAAACTTGCTCATTTTGAAGTTTGTTGTCAAAAAGTCCAATCGTGTCTATGGGGCTTTACTGGATGGTAGCTCTTGGTGTCCCTGGGAGTGGAGAGAGGGATCACATTCTAGAGGGAGGACCCAAGACTATCTATGAGAAATACTGATAGGCTGATAAAGATTTTTTGTAAGTACACATTTGTATTTTGCTCTTAAATAAACCCTAAGGATTCCATAATATGTGTGGCTTCTTGTTTCTTTTGAGTCTGGCTGAATCCTAGTGTGTCTGGGAAGTCTTTTCAGCTGTTTTTCCTTAATATGAACAGTTTCCTTTGAGCCTTACAGCCTGTGTAACCTATCTGTTATATGTTAGCATATGTCATACATAGAAGGTGAGTGTAATTCCAAAGAAGTGATATAACACGAGGTGGAGTTTTGTCTTTCACCTGTAAAATTTGTGTGGATTGACACCAAGAAGACTTTAAATCTAATGCAGATACAATGTGGACTTATTTTTTTAAGCCAGTGCACCTTCTTGTGTCTATGAATATGGTGTTTGTTTTTTTTTTTTAAATATGTTATTTTAGTTATTATAAGTGAACTTGGCGTAGGTATGTTTTTACAGGTTTTTTTTGTTTGTTTCCTTTAATAGCATGGAAATTATATTAACAATTCACTGCCCCTCAAGACTTTGTAAGCCTGCTCACATGCTTACTTTGGGTTGTTAAAAGCCATCATGGGCCTGAAAAAGGCACACTTAAAGTGGTTGTTAACCCACTTCTTTCAAATCCTCCCATCCCCTCCCATAATAATAAGTGTCTCTGTTCCTGTATATTGTAAAAAAAACTGCCTAATTGTACCTATATAAGCTTGGCTCCCGGCGCTAAGCTGACTAGTCAGCTCTCTTTTCTCTTGCTCACTGGTATGAGCAGACAGGAAGGGGAGGGGGAATGAGGACTGATGAGACATAGAAGAGCAGACTGTGTATTACAGAGGCACATACTCTGACTACGGTGTCAGGGCTCAACAGCCCTGATATATCGGAGTCTATGTACAAGGGGGAGTGTATAGCCAGGCAGGATCATCCAGGTATTTCAGGTGTTACAGGGGGCCAAATGACACAGCACAAGCACTGTGCTGTATGTGTATAACATGCTTTAAGGGAACAGGATCTTTTTTTGGGGGGGTTAACAAATGCTTTAAGTTACTCCCCCTAAAGATTATGTGGCATGTAAGGCAAAACTGGCTAGAGGTTAGAACATACTAAGAGATCCAAAACATACACACATACTTCACCCCACAAAGAGAGCCCCTCAAAATGCACAACCCCACAATATATACGGTAAGTACTATGTAAATAATTCAAACCTTTTATTTTAATATCCCGTTTTCAAAAGACAAAAAGTGCATATAACTATTACAAATCAATGTAGATGTACAAAAATAAGGATTTCCATTCTCAAGAGGTTGAACTAAAGGCTTCTGTTCCCTCTCTCCTCACCCTCTCCTCAGGCCTGTTTACAAGATGTATGTGTATCCCCTAATATGCAATTATTTCCTTTGCCATGCATTTTTATTAAGGTATAACATTACAAATATCAAGACACAGTCGCTTAATAAAACTATTCACATTACATAACATATATTGAAAATCCAACCATTAATAAGACATATTAGAATTAAATAGCATTGTATATACCCCTTGTGAAATAATTGTTATATCATCTCATGAGGAAGGTTTTATAGTGTGATAAATAAGGCATTAAATATAATAATAACAATTGTTTCATTAAATAATTAAATAAGAAAAAAAATACAATAAATAAATAGATACATAAATAAAAAGAAATTAAATACCATATTAATAAATGTAAACAAATGGGGGGGGGAGTATTTGGTAATATGTGATACTTTCCATTCTAATAAGTAATTATTTCCACAAGCACACATTTTTATTTTAACTCTGTACCTCTGTGTGATCAGTTTAGCAGAATGAATTGCCGAAGAATGACACATTATTCATATGAAAATACCTGCAACATTGGATTGTTTATTTACTAATCAAAAGTAGCCCAGTTAAGTCAGGCTTAACACTAGCCAAACACATGGCAATCTTTTGGCAGGTTCAATCACTTTCAACTGATTTTGATTATAAAAATAATCAGAATAAATATGGCCAGCATAGGGTGATCATGCACAGGCTCATATCTTTCAGATAATAAATAGTAGGTCAGTCACCTGTCCATCCCCTCTTGAATCACACCACAACCTGCCATCTTTCTCTTAAACCCACCTGTGTACATATGTAGCATAATTAGTTTCATGATCTCAAAGGTCTTCCATCATCAAGGCAACAGATGTGTTTCTGATCTTGAGACAAGTTTGCTTTATACCGTTGTTAGTCATGAACATACAGTTAGTTTTCACACCAATTAATCTTTGTTGAATAAGTTATTAAGGACATTAGAACTAATCTTTAAATCTCTCCGCAAAAAGGTAAATATGCAGTACATCTCCACATGTAATATTTAGCACCCTTCTTTTAAGAACTTATCAATATCACTTTCTTAACCTTCATTGCCCAATTTAAAGCCTCGCACACACGGGCCAGAATCTCTTCAAGAAAAAAACACATGCAACCGCGCATGTGTCAAAGTCATTTCAAGCATGCACGAGTTTCCATGGCGACAGGTAAGTATACAGACGCTCTGGTTTCTCGTCGGGAAACAGGTCGACAAGAATCTCGATGAGAAAATATAGATCAGGATCTCTATTTTTCTCGTCGAGATTCTGAGCAGATATCCAGACGAGAAACCTGAAAGCCTCGTACACACGCTCGGTTTACTCGGCAAGAAAGCTCTGCCAGCAGTTTTCTTGCTGGTTCTTGCTGAGAAAACCGAGCGTGTGTACGAGGCTTTAGAAGTAATGGTTAAGTACAAATATTAGGCTATGTTGCAGCACAGGGGTAAAATGTGCACAGCAGCATACTCTGTACCTCAATAGTGTCTGCATAAATGTTTTGACTTTCCAGGCACCGGTTGAATAACATTGCCTTACTGATTTAACTAATTATTCATAAACAATTCATTTTAATTAAGCTGTGCTTTATTTTCCCTGCAGACATCTACAATCATGCTCTAATGACCACATGATTTAAAATTCCCTAATGTAGGGCATTGGATGTTATGTCATATTCACACACCTTCTACTATTGTACATACAATAAGACAGATACACAGTAAGTATACAGAACACTCTCAGCAAATTGACCCCATTGTGTCCAAACATAAAACCCTATCAGTTTATTTAACAAATTACTGATGGACAAATCAAAGCAGTTCCTTGGGAAACAGGGATGCTTTCTTTGGGAGTCTATTGCATACAAGGACTTGTTTCATCTATTTTTAACTTTAACGCAATGCCATGTTTTCTTATCTACAATAGCATTCCAATTAAAGTCAATACAAAGAAACAGAGATACAGTGAGTACCTTGTGGAACAGAGGTATGCAGCAGCTTGTTACTGGATTCTACTGTATAATGATAACTTATCTTAAAAATTAATCATTTAACACCTTCATTATTGATGGCGCCTGCGGGTTGTAACAAAGTAATGCACAGAAAAGCCCTTCCAGCTAGTAACTAATTACACTGCTTTGAAAATTAGCTCAATCTGTTTCATTTTTTCAATGACTTATCAGATAACTTTTATTATGTTTTCAAGCATATGATGACTGTTTATATCATGGAAGCAGGGATACAACAATGTAGAATTTGTATTAACCACTTAAGGACAGAAGGTGTTTTTCAGATTTTGTGTTTACAAGACTAAAACAGTTTTTTTGCTAGAAAATTACTTAAAACCCCCAAACATTATATATATATTTTTTTCTAACACCCTAGAGAATAAAATGGCGGTCATTGCAATACTTTTTGTCACACCGTATTTGCGCAGCAGTCTTACAAGCGCACTTTTTTGGTAAAACATTCACTTTTTTTAATTAAAAAATAAGACAACAATAAATTTGGCCCAATTTTTTTTATATTGTGAAAGATAATGTTACGCCGAGTAAAATGATACCCAACATGTCACGCTTAAAAATTGCGCCCGCTCGTGGCATGGCGTCAAACTTTTACCCTTAAAAATCTCCACAGGCGACGTTTAAAATATTCTATAGGTTTCATTTTTTGAGATACAGAGGAGGTCTAGGGCTAGAATTATTGCTCTCGCTCTAATGATCGCGGCGATACCTCACTTGTGTGGTTTGAACACCGTTTTCATATGCGGGTGCTACTCGCATATGCGTTCGCTTCTGCGCGCGAGCTTGTCGGGACAGGGCGCTTTAAAAAAAATGTATTTTGGTTTTCTTATTTATTTTTATTTATTTTATAATTTTTTACACTGAATTTTTTTTTTTTATCACTTTTATTCCTATTACAAGGAATGTAAACATCCCTTGCAATAGAAAAAAGCATGACAGGTCCTCTTAAATATGAGATCTGGGGTCAAAAAGACCTCAGATCTCATATTTAGACTTAAATGCAAAAAAAAAAAAATGGAAATTTTGTCATTTTAAAAAATGACAACAAAAAAATGTCTCTTTAAGACGCTGGGCGGGACTGACGTTTTGACGTCACTTCCGCCCAGCAATGCTATGGGGACGGGTGGGGGCCATCTTGCCCTCACTCGCATCCCACACAGCAGCTGAAAGGACCCGATCGCCTCCGCCACTACCGACGGCTCCGGTAAGCGGCGAAGGGCGTGGAAGAGCAGCGGGAGGGGGGGCCCTCTCCCGCCACCAATAACGGCGATATTGCGGTGAATCCGCCACGGAGACTGCCGTTATCGTTGACAGGACCGCTCACTGAAGAGATGGATATCTCGGTTGTAGCAGCAGCTGCTGCCGTTACCAAGATATCCATCTTTAAAAACATTACGTATATATACAGTGGGCGGCCGTTAACCGGTTAAGTTGTAAAGCTGTAAGAAATCACATTTTTATTATTTTGAAATACACATACCACACACCCCACATGCGTATCACACACACACAAATTAGACACTCAAGCCCTGTACACATGGCCCAGATTCTCGTCAGGAAAAAAAAATTGTTTTTCCTGACGAGATTCTTGGCAAGATTTTCTTGCCTGCCGAGTGTACACACGTACGATTCAAAAGAACCGCTGTTCTTTTGAATGGCACGAATGTGGTGATGTCATTGACTACGAGGAGCATGCGCTCGTCACATTCGATGCCGTCGCCGCTATCTTGCTTCACCCTACCTATGCCTTGGAAGCTACCGCGCATGCATCAAAGTCATTTTGAGCATGCACAGGTTTCCATGGAGACAGGTAAGTATACACACACTCAGGTTTCTCGGCAGGAAAACACTGCCGAGAATCACAACGAGAAAATAGAGAGCAGGTTCTCTATTTTTCTCGTCGAGATTCTGGGCAGTTTTGTTGACGAGAAAACTCAAAGCCTCATACACACGCACTGTTTACTCGGCAAGAAAGCTCTGCCAGCAGTTTTCTTGCTGATTCTGGCCGAGAAAACCGTGCGTGTGTACGAGGCTTCATAGCACTTAAGTATAAATCACAGTGTACCATTCTAAACAGGTTTAATAAAGGGTCTATTTATAAAATATTAATTGGACAAATGTCGCACACATGTGCATGCCCAAAGAATTTTGCTTGTAATTTCTCTAATAGGTCTAAGTCCTACATCTTCAGATCCATCTAGTGGCTAAAATGTGGTATACTTTTTAAAAATACTTCAATCAGAAAATATACTGCAATCTGGGCACTTGGGATGTCTGCCTTTACACGCACATGAAGAAAGACTGTCCACAAGGTTTAGGAATGTGTCTATGAGAATATTTGACCATTCTTCCAGAAGCACATTTGTGAGGTCAGGCACTGATGTGGACAAGCAGATCTGGCTCGCAGGCTCCATTCAAATATATCCCAAAGGTGTTATCTTGGGTTAAAGTCAGGACTCTGTGCAGGCCAGTCAAGTTCCTCCACCCCAAACTTGTTTATCCATGTCTTTATGGACCTTGCTTTGTGCATTGGTGTGCAGTCATGTTGGAACAGGAAGGGGCCATCCCCAAACTGTTCCCACAAAGTTGGGAGCAGGAAATTGTCCAACATATCTTCATATCTTGATGCCTTTATGAGTTCCCTCCACTGGAACTAAGGGGCCAAGCTCAATCCCTATAAAAACAACCCCACACCATAATCATCTCTCCACTAAATGATTTGGATCAGTGCACAAAGGTCCGTAAAGACATGGATTAGTGTGTTTTGGGTGGAGGAACTTGACTGACCTGCACAGTCCTGACCTCAACCCAATAGAACACCTTTGGGATGAATTAGAGTGGAGACTGCAAGCCAGGCATTCTTATCCACATCAGTGTCTGACTTTATATTTGTTAATATAGTGTATATACAGGTGCATCTCAGAGAATTAGGATACCATCAAAAGTAAATTAATTTCAGTAATTCAATTAAAAAAGTGAAACTCATATATTTTATATAGATGTGTTACACACATAGTGATATATTTTAAGCATTTACTTATTTTAGTTTTGATGATTATGGCTTACAGCTAGTAAAAACCCAAACAATAGAATATTACAGAAAACCAATATTACAGAAATGTTGGCTTACTGAAAAGTATGTCCATGTACATTGTAGCATACACTTTTGCATGAATTTTCCAGCAGGACTTGGCACCTGTCCACACTACCAAAAGTAGCAATAGCTGGTTTAATGATCATGGTATCACTGTGCTTGATTAGTCAGCAAACTCGCCTGACCTCAACCCCATAGAGAATCAGTGAGGAATTGTCAAGAGAAAGATGAGAGACACCAAACCCAACAATGCAGAGTTTACAGCTCCAATCAAAGAAACACTCCATAACACCTCACAGGTAGGTCACCTCCATGCCACACCGCATTAATGCAGTAATTACACTATTGTACATGGACATGCTTTTTAGTAAGCCAACATTTCTGTGTTAAAAAAAAAAAAATTATTGTTCTTATGTATATTCAAATTTTCTGAGGTACAGATATTTGGGGGTTTCCACTAGCTGTAAGCCATAATCATTAAAATTAACAGAAAGAAATGCGTGAAATATATCACTCTGTGTGTAATGCATTGATAAAAAAAGGTTTCACTTTTTGAATTGAATTATTGAAATAAATTGATGATATTCTAATTTTATGAGATGCACCTATATATATATATATATATATATATATATATATATATATATATATATATATACACACACACACACACATATTTAACCACATGCTGTCCAGGGGGTTGTTTTCACATACATGTTAGAACCAGTATTATTTGCTAGAAAAGTATTCAGAACCCCAAAATTTTATATAATTTCCTAAAACAGAGGCACTGTAGATGATAGTGGTGGTAGATGCATTTTTTTATGTCACACGATATTTGCCCAGCCATCTATAAAATGCTAATTGTTAGGAAAAAATCCATTAAAATTTATTTTAGTGCAAACAAACACATACGTAATACCCAGTTTTTTTGGTAAAATATAAAATATGATGTTAGGTTGAGTAAATAGATACCAAACATGTCAACAATTCCTTCTGTACCCACTGATGATAGTAAATAAGGTAAAAATAAATTCAATCTTTGCATTGCATGCTTCTGCTTGTGATTCCATAATCACAGCAAAATGCAGGATGCGGTTGCGAAGCAATTATTTCTTAATTGTGCAATTTTTCAAATCAAAACCCGCAACGCCAAGCATGCCTGGCTCATTGCCAAAATTTGGCACATGACCTTCTTTGGCACGTATTTGGAGCAGAGGGAGGCCTATTTAAAATGAATGGTGCTGCTACAAAAATACACCACAATATCCTACAAAAAAAAGTGATGCTGCAGTTTTAATTCACTTAGCTAAGGTCTGGATGGGGCCTGATTCTCTGTGCTTCTTTAGAAAATGCAGAAACAAGTAAGGCTGCATTCACACCTAGGCGTTTTTACGCTCGACGCCCGACGCTATTGCAGCCTGCAATACGCTGGAGGGGTGATTTAACATTGTCGGCTATGGAGATGGTTCATATCTCCACGCCGAACGCCGAAACGCTGTACACCTGAAGCTCAAAACAAGTCCCGGACCCTTTTTTCAGGCGGCTTTCGGGGTTCGGCCATAGCCGACAATGTGTAAATCACCCCTCCAGCGAAAACCGCGTTAAAAAAACGCTGTGTTTTGTCGTGGCAAATCGGGGGACAAAATGCCGCAATTTGTCGTGGCAAATCGCGGTACAATACGCCGCGTTCAGGTGAGAATGCAGCCTAAGGCTTCATTCACTCTTCACTTAGCAGGGACTTGCTTTCCCAAGTGCAATTTTATGTGAGAGATTTTCATTTGATTCTGCGAGTTGCGCAGAGGGCAGTCCATTCAGCTAAATGGGTTGCCCTATGCATGTTTGTTGAAAAAAAAAAAAGCTCCTGCTCCTTTTTGCACCAATTCTGCCCATGATTTTAAATCACTGAGTGTGAATGGGGCCTAGGAGAAGGAAAATAAAGCAGGAGAAAGAAAGGAAAACCAGAAAGAGAGTGGGAAAGGAAGTAAAAACAATAAACAAAAGAAAGTATGGAAGAGAAAATTAATAGTAATGCCCTGTACACACGATCGGAATTTCCGATGGGATCAAATCTGATGGAATTTCCCATCAGAATTCCATTCAAGCTGTCTTGCATACAGTACACACTGTTAGACCAAATTCCGACCGCCCAAAATGCATTGACGTAAAACACTATTACGAGCCGAGAAAAATTAAGTTCAATGCTTCCGAGCATGCGTCGACTTGATTCTGAGCGTGCATTGTTTTTTCTCCAACGGAGTTCCACACAGACGATCGGAATTTCCGTTTTTTTTTCAATCGGAAAAAAATAAAACATGTTTTATTTTTAAACTCCGGCGGAAAAAAGTCCAATTCTGACAAAATTCTGTCAGACTTTTTTCATCGGAAATTCTGATCGTGTGTACAAGGCATAAGTGGAGGGAATGAAGATATAATAAAAAATGTATTACAATTACAATATCACAATAAAATACAGAATACACATGCAGTACTAGCATTATTTTAGGTTATTTAAATTTTTTAGGCTCTTTTACATTTTGATTGCAGTGCTAAAAAATGCATATATTTGAAATGCTAAATACATAGAAAAAGATAATAATGCTATAAAAACAAACTTGAACATTGCTTACAGAACACTCACTCTATGTTTGTAAACTAGAATTGTATGTTTCCTTTTAGTTTACAATGAATGCATTATATAATTCATTATGTGAATACTGCACTTCAGAAGTTCATTATACAATGTTTTGTCAACAAATATTTTGAATTGGCTTCTATTCACTTATTATAGTTCATAATCATTTCTGTTGTTCCACTTGACTTCAGTCAAAAACATTGCAGAAGCAAATGAGATGCCTTGCCATTTTTCCTGGAGCGTCATTCATCTGCATTGTTATACATATACAATGAATTTAGAGTGTGCAGAATATAACAATTTAAATATAACTGAGTTAAAGGGAAACTATAGTTGCTTTTCAGCTAGGAGTTTTGAGTAAATAATATAACGGGTCTACGTAGGGAGAAAAACAACAAAATTGTGCCAGGGATATTTGCACACACCTAAACACAAAAATGCATTAAAAACAAACAGCACCGAACTACATAAGAAACGCTGCAAGTAGTTGAGACATCTTTAGTAATTTTTTGTGACCTTACATAATACATTAGGTACATTAGGTAACAGCTATCGCATACAGTTTTTATTAGATGAGTTAAGCCACCTTTTTTTGGATTCTCAGGGGCGCTTTTGTAAAGCTATCTGAATGTTGGTTCCTGGATCTGAACACCTGTTGTTGCCTTTGAGAGGGCGTCCTGTTCCCCGGTAAGATTCTGTATTTATTTTATACAATAGAGGATTCTATAACGGGCACATACATATGCAAAGGTGGAAGATATGGCAAAACTCCCAGGTGAGAGAAAGAGGGAGAGACAGGAATTATGGCAAGTGATCTCACTTTTAAACATACCTTACTAATTTGTGATATGAGAAACAAAGACACCTTTTAACACAAAGTATAGTTGGATAATGTAATTTAAGTGCCAATGCGTTTCTGAAACGTGTGGCAAAGCACACATTTTCTATTCAGAAACAAGCAGATGTAAATGCCCTTTTGTTTTTGTGTAAACACACCATTTTTACATTTAGGCCCCAACCTAACCCCAACCACTGTTTACCGTATCCACAGTACCACTCTGTGATGATACATTATTTGTTTAATTAACCCTAACCACTACCTAACACTACCTAACATAGTGAGACTGCAGTGGGATGACAATTGAATAACTTTCATACAAATTACCACATTAAAGGAACTGTTTAAATGATGGGTTGATGAAAAGGTGGCTTTAATAGGTAATAACATACCCCAAATCTGTCATGCTTATTGGAGAAGTTGTGTGGGGCTTCGGGTGGCAATGTTCAGAATTAAAAAGAGTAATTCTGAAGGTAAAAAAGCTAAATACAGAGATACAATTCTAATATTAAAGTTACCTGAATGAGACAGTTGGGAGCTATCTTGTTGGGATATACAATACATACAAAAAATAGGGACTGGAAAGGGGTGCATGAGATTATTGCGCATTTTACTACTTATACCCTAGATTACTCCCCGGCACAATACCTCTTGCATCATACACATTTAACCAGACCTGAATATTTTAAATCCCTGGCCATTCATATAGTGAATGCGGCGAGACTTTGCATGCCGGTACATTAGCGATCCACACACACACTCCGACGATTGGGTAATGGTTCGGTAAGATCTCTAAAATCGAAGAGATGGAAGAGCTAGTTCACATCTCCCAAGAGCGCATTCCGAAATTTACGAACACATGGTCTTGCTGGACTCACTTTAAAACAACTCAACGCTTCCTGGCTCATAATTCCTAGACTGTAGTTAATGCTGGCCTAGATGTATCGAGTGAGCGTTGTGGGGTCCAACCTATATGACTACTTTGTTGGATGACCGCTGGCACTGATGACCCCTTTCCCCTGATCCTTCCCCCCCTTGTTTTCTCTCTCTCTCTTTCTCTTCTCTCCTTCTTTACTCTATTACTCTTTCTTTCCTCAAAAGGTAATCTGTGTTGTGCTATCATCAACGACCATGTTGCTATATTCTACCAATTCCAGATGATGGGATTGGAATATTGGCGGACCTACTAGCCTTGGGATATTTCTGCTATATTAATAGGCCCTGTAAGTTCGCATTAACATATGTTCATGTACTTTCATTTTCTGTATGACCTGATTTTATGCCTTTTCTCAATAAAATTCTTTATGGAAAAAATAAAATAAAATAGGGGCTGAAAAAAAAATCATCAGTCTGCACCTAAAACCCAAAAATTCACCTCTAAGTGGACTGACCCTAAAACAATAAAATGACATGTATCCTTTTAAACGCATAGATAAGGCCATCACAAAGAACATATTGTTAACTAGTAGCCCTAGAAAAATTAATTATTCCTCTACATTTCTCTAAATGATCCATACAATATTATTATTTTAAATATATGCACATATTAAGCATTCCACTGAAAGAACTGTATTTATATGGAATAACAAAATACAAAGAAGCCAATTTATCAAGCAGGGCGATTACAGAGTTGTGCTTATTGACCACATGCAGCATCTTTAGAAAATTCAGGCTCTTGAAAGGATTGCTTTGTTGATCATTAAAGCTAAACTAGTATGATAAATCATTTCAGGTTAAATAAACCCGCTGTAATAACCTGATTTGCTGGGCACTAGCTCCATTAATAACATACAAATGTAGTCAGAAATACACATATGCTCTCTGAACATGTATGCAATAAATACAAATTTAATCATTCTCACCATAATCTACGCAAAAAACTCAAGATGATACAAGGGGCTCCTGGAAAAAAGGCGCTCCACTTACAAGCTTCTAACAACAAAGAACCGGTTGTAATTATTTAACATTTAAATCTAATAACTAAGCTAGAAAACCTGGGCTATATACAATAACTCTTGCCAATCTCAATGGTCATTTTACAACAAATTAGGTCAACCAATTTAATTTCAACACACTCAAAACAACAGATGTTAGTATAAATTGAATCTGATTTCTATTTTTAAGGGCTACAGTAATAGTTACAGCTTAGAAGATGAAAGCACACAACATAATGTAAAAAACACATCCAATGTAACATTCTTTTATTATATCAAAGGTACACAACATTCCCTTTAGTTAGATCATATTTTTTTCATTGAAATTCACAATTTTTATTGGCAGGAAACGTGTTATTAATGCTTAACCAAATCAGGGTTTAATCTAAAGTGGAGTTCCACCTAAAAGTGGAACTTTCACTTAACCCACTCCTCGCCCCCTTACATGCCACATTTGGCATGTAATTTTTTTTTGGGGGGGGAGTGGGGGCTTCAGGAGAATGGGACTTCCTGTCCCACTTCCTCCTTCCGCCGAGGGGCTGGTAAGGCGATTAGCTTAATCGCCTTATTGCAGCCCCTCCCTGTAGACGAGCGCCTGTCCAATCGGACGGCGCCGCGCCGCTCGCGCATGCGCAGTGCCGCTCGTGCATGCGCAGTGGGTACCCGGCCGTGAAGCCGAAAGCTGTCACTGCCGGCTGCCCATACTAGGAATGAAGACGCTGGCCAGTGAGGGGGGGCGAGGAGCGGAGCCCCGGCTGGCGCGTCACTGGAGCAGGTAAGTGTCTGTTTATTAAAAGCCAGCAGCTACACTTTTTGTAGCTGCTGACTTTTAATAAACTTAAAAAAAGGCTGGAACACCCCTTTAATAGGGGACCAGTAAATAGGCATTTGTTGTGTGTTTTAGGAAGATTTTGTTCTGCTAGATGGTGGGAATGCTAGCATGAGCGAGGAGTAGGTTGCTATATAATACAGATTGCAGGTCCCACTCTAATCCATGTCTGAATAGTCTGAATAGTGAGGTCTTTCCCTCTAAGACCACAAGTCCAAAATATATTCTTTGTACTAGCCTGGGGTTCAAATTCTCCCTTGTCTCCCAGACCAATCCTTACCCGGTGCATGAGAATAAAAAGAAAAAGCATGTCTTGCACATGATTGGATGATTGCAGTGAACGTAGATTTACTTTATTTACAAAGCAAATTAAACATTTAGTTAAACATTAGTAAATGTTCTCAGTGTACAATCCCAAATTAGGAATGATGACTGCATTCTGGCTGGATTGTTATTCCAGCATTACATTTGATCCAATTTCAGGTTTTGGTTAAAGTGGAATTGTAATAAAAAAAATTGCAACATTTTTAATACAGAAGAGACATACAATGTTTCTTCTACACTGAAGTATTCTTACCTGCCTCTTTGCAATGTATGCTGAGCTGCACGTGCACAGCTCATTGTACAATGTCATCATCTGTTGAGATGAATGAATTCCCATGCATGAGCAGAAGTGACATCATCTTGGCTCAGCCAAGTGGCAAAAGATCAGACCCCAGAGAAAGACAAGGCAAAGATGTCAGCAGCTGACAAGGAGCTCCTGGACACTACACTGCTGAAGTAGAAATATGTATAGTTATGCTTATATTATATCTTCACCTCCTATTAATCATTTCAAGATTCAATGAAATCCCTGCAAATAAATTTGAACAGTATAATGTTTTGTACACATCTGTACTGCAATAGAGAAGTAGAGAAGTCTTTGGGCTCATTCACTCGTCTGTGCCATTTCTACTATTGTTTAAATTGTATGCATTTAACCTTTTTTTCTGTCAGAGTCGTTTTTGCATACATGTTAAAAATAATTATTTTAGCCCTAAAGTAGATGTAAAACCCCCCAAATAGTATATATTTTCTGAAAGCAGACACCATAGAGAATAAAATTGTGGTAGTTTATACTTTTTATGTCACACAATATTACTGCAAAGGTGTAGGAAACACAACATTTCTGTAAAAAAAAAAAACACAATAAAAAGAGATTTTAGGGCAAACAAATGTATTTTTTGGATAAAATATAAAAGATGAGAGTGTGGGTATAAAAGACAAGTAAATAGATACCCAACGTGCCAAACCCTAAATTTGTGTGCGCCTGTGCAATGGCGACTAACTTCAGTACCTTATATTTTAGGCAACGCTTCAAAAGCCCCCTATAGGTATCACTCCGGCATGTGCAAACCTTTGTGCATGCATATATGTGGAGGTAGAGGGCCTCAAAAAACATTTGGGGGGATTTTATGTGCTTGGGTGTAAGAATTTTTTTGCAAAAAAAAATAATAGTTTTTTTACTTCACTTTTTTTTCATCATGTTCTCTTTAATGAGAATGGCAGGTTCTCTTTAATGAGATCATCAGGTTCTAAAAAAACATTCATGGGGGCGTGTGTAAGCAATCAGGCAGCAGTGCTGCCACCCGAATGCTTTAAGCTGGCAGGCAGGAGTCTGCCTGTCAGTTTCACACACAACCCCGATAGCTGCATTCATCGGATAGTGTGCCAAACCCCCCGCTGTCAGGTCCATATGATGTACGGACCTGGCAGCAAAAGGGTTAATTATCTATGCTAATATTTACATGCATACAGTGTCTAGTAAACATGCGCCCTATTGGCAACCTACCAATGCTCAAGGCCAGGGGCGGACTGCCCGATGGCCCAATGCCACTAGGGGACCCCATCAGGGTCAGTAAAACCAGGGACAGTATGTAAAAATTTGTGTTTTTAAAAAAATCACAAGATTATAACTGCCCCGCCTCTCCAGTACCTTTTCAGTGTGTGTATGTGTATTCTGTGTGTATGTATACTATGTGTGTATATTGTGTGCATATATTGTGTGTCTGTGTGTGTATACTGTGTATGTATACTGTATGTATGTGTGTGTTATACTGTGTGGCCCCATAATGTATTGCCCGGGGGCCCCATAATCTCCTATTGCCCGGGGGCCCCATAATCTCCTATTGCCCAGGGGCCCCCTATGAGTTGTCAGTTGCCGCCCCTGCTCAAGGCTGACATGTAGATAGCTGACATGTATCAACAATAGATAGCCAATGGGCCTGGATCACTGATGACACACTGTTGATGTTTTCATGTTGGTCCTAAATTAGTCATTCATGCGAGTTGGTGCTTGTGCAGAGTGACCTAGGATTACGGATACATTAATACTGTAGGTATGTTACATGCGCTCTGCATACAGATACTTTTTTACAACCATGTGAATGAGCACCTAATTAGATTCTGTGGTGAGATAATTATAGGAGGCTGCCACTGCTGGTCTTTTTCTACAAATTCTAGTTGCTTGGCTCTTACGTGACTGACCTGGAGCATCATATAACTGAGTGCCAAAATTCTGTCAGAATTTCTCATCACTTTACATCAGGTCAGACACTCAGAAAGCATTGAAGCTAATGAGAGCCAGGCAACTTGCATTTTCTGAAAAAGGCATAAATTGTAGCCCCCATACATATAAAAGTTATGCACAATATACTGTATGTAGATATAGGGCACTCTATATTTTAAGTTTTTAATGTAAATAACTGATTTGTAAAACTGAGCTTAAATATATGTTTAATTGCGTTTCATAATTGAACACATTGTTGCAGAATATAATCAGGTTGTTTATTTTTTAGTGCATTCTAAATTGCTTTTATTTGATAAGGTACCAAATGTTTTAAAGATCAATGTGGAAAACTGTTTTGCCATCTTTCCTTTGGAGAAAGAAATATGTATAAAGATCTATAGAATTAAATTACCTTGCTAACTTCATAATCCATGGTTTCTTTGCAGAAGTAAACGCACCATGGCAACAGTGTATTATTAGAGAATTGCATGTTGTACAGATTGTCACACAACAAGAACAAATGAAAAATGACTCATTGTGACCTTAAAGTGATTGTAAAGTCTCATTTAAAAACAAAACAAAAAAAAACATGTGAGGCCGCGTACACACGTTCGGTCCAAACCGATGAAAACGGACTGAAGTTCAGTTTCATCGGTACAAACCGACCGTGTGTACGGCCCATCAGTCTGTTGTCCTTCGGTCCAAAAAAAGAGAACTTGCTTTAAAATCGAACCGATGGACGGCTGACAGATAGGTCAAAACCGATGGTTAGTACGGAAAAGCTGCGCAATGCTCAGAATCAAGTCGACGCATGCTTGGAAGCATTGAACTTCATTTTTCTCTGCACGTCGTTGTGTTTTATCACCGCGTTGGACTTGATCGTTTTTTTAATATATTTTATTTGTTTTCAAAGAGATAAGCAGATACACGTTAAGGGCATTCACGAAAATCACATCTTGTTATACCGTCAACCAGTACATCAGCCACTTAAATTAACAAGCAAGCGAAAAAGAAAAAAAAACGAGAGGAGACCCCCCAATATAAGTTTCTGTTTGGGCTTACCCCTCTCAGGGGTCTCTACCCTTCTGGTTGTCTTCCGGGTTTCCTTGCATTGGCTACCCCTCAACATGCATCGACTACCAACTATCTTATCCCTCCTAATTCCCCCTTAATTACCCCTACCCCAAAAAAAAAAAGAAAAGAGGAAACCCCCCACCAGAATCCCCTCCTTCCCCTCTTCTTCCTTCAGACCCATCCGTCGGTATGTCGACCCTATTCACATTTTATGCCTATGCCCTACTCATATCTCTTGTGGATTAATTACCACTTCGAGGAGGGGTCCTCCCTCCTCTGAAGCCAAAAAGGAGTTCCAGGGCACCCAGATCTCTAAATAATTCTCTTGTTGTTGGTGTGATGAGAGAACCATGTCTTCCAACCTACTTATCTCCTTCACTTTACGAGCCCACATTTGTATTGTAGGAGCTACTGTCGATTTCCATTTCAATGGTATACAGGTCTTTGCCGCGTCTAGTAAATGGCAGGCGAGAGATTCTTTGTATCTTTTCTCTGATATATCATTTACGTGTAAGAGGCACAGTGCTGGGTCTTCTTTTAAATCTAAATCTGTAAGCCGTTGTATGATTCGCATGATCTCTCTCCAGAAGATTTTCAGCTCGAGACAGTCCCAGAAGATATGCAGCATTGTACCTTTGTCTTTCTGACATCTCCAGTATGTATTTGGGACATCTGGAAAAATGTTATTTAACTTTTCCGGTGTTTTATACCATCTGGTGAGAATCTTAAAATTAGTTTCTTGAATTCTAGTGCACCTTGGTGTCTCATGTATCAGTCTGCACATCCTCTGTTGCTGCACCCAGCCAAAACTTCTCCCCATTTCTCTCTCCCATTCCTGTATACATTTTAATGGGGATCCTTCTGGTTGTCTTATTAATAGTCCATAACATACTGAAAGTGTATGAGCTATCATTTCCTTTCCATTGCAGAGATACTCAAAACTAGTGAGAGGTCTACAAAACCTCTCGGGATCTGGAAGTACATAAAAAAAATGGGCAAGTTGAAGAGCGTTCCAAAATTTGAGCCCCACTCTACCCCCTTGTTTGGTAATTTCTTCTATCGTCAACCAAGCCCTATACTGTATAAAACTGGATGCATAAATGCATCCACTATTGGCCAGCTGTCGAAAATCATTTCCCTTGCATCCTGGTTGGAATTTCGGGTTACCTAGTATCGGGTATAACGGCGAGGTTACAGGGTCTATCCCCAGCGTGGGAAATAGTGTCGCGCAAAGTTTTGCTGTATTTCCCACCACCGGATGTTTCTTCATCTCTCTAGGCAGTACTGAATAGCACCAAGGGGTTCCGCTGAGTCAGATCTGTGATTGGGATTGTTCTATCTGGACCCATATTTTAGATTCCCTGGGCCAAATTCTCAAAAGAGATACGCAGACTTAACTGCTGTTCAGCCTGCGTATCTCTGTGCCTAACTTTGGAAACGATTCTCAAAAGGCTTTTTCCAAAGTTAGGCAGAAAATCTGACATGTGTAAAACACTTACACGGTCAGATTTTAGGATGCAGTACCGCATCCGCCACTGGGGGCATTTCTCATTGAAATCCAGCTTTGCGTATGCAAATGAGGACTTAAGCAGATTTTCAAAGCATTTCAGCACTTTGATTTCTGCCTAAGTTCCGAATTTGCCGGCGCAAAATTAGGGCTGGTTTTACAATGTGGAAAGTTAGCCAAACCTTGTAAAGGCCCATTCCAGTGACGGCATTTGGTATGCATTCCTGAGGGAGAACTCCACGGCAATTTTTAAATTCAAAACCGGCATGGGTTCCCCCCCAGGAGCATACCAGGCCCTTAGGTCTGGTATGGGTTGTAAGGAGACCCCCCCCACGCCGAAAAATTGACGTAGGGGGTCCCCCTACAATCCATACCAGACCCGTATCCAAAGCACGCTACCCGGCCGGCCAGGAATGGGAGTGGGGACGAGCGAGCGTCCCCCCCCCTCCTGAGCCGTGCCAGGCCGCATGCCCTCAACACGGGGGGGGTTGGGTGCTCTGGGGCAGGGGGGCGCACTGCGGGCCCCCCACCCCAGAGCACCCTGTCCCCATGTCGATGAGGACAGGACCTCTTCCCGACAACCCTTGCCATTGGTTGTCGGGGTCTGCGGGCGGAGGCTTATCGGAATCTGGTAGTCCCCTCAAATAAGGGGGCCCCCAGATACCGGCCCCCCACCCTAAGTGAATGGATATGGGGTACATCGTACCCCTATCCATTCACCTGTAGGCAAAAAGTAAAATGTAGTAAACACACAACACAAGGCTTTTTAAAATATTTTATTATTCTGCTCCGGAGGCCCCCCCTGTCTTCGTTATTAGCTCAATTACCAGGGGGGGCTTCTTCTTCCACTCTCCGGGGGTCTTCTCCGCTCTCCGGGGGTCTTCTCCGCTCTCCGGGGGTCTTCTCCGCTCTCCGGGGGGGCTTCTCCGGACTCCGGGGGGCTTCTTCCATCTTCTCCCCTCTTCCGCTCTTGACTCGGCGAACCCTGGTTCTTCTGCAGCTCTCCGATGCCTTCTTCTTCAGCGCTGGCTGCCTGCTATGTTTGTGTGTTAGCTCGATTTCAAACAGGCAGCCGGCGCGGTCTTCTGTGACGCCAGGGTCTTCTGGTCTTCTGTTCTTCCGATGTTGCCTCGTCGCCTGTTGTCGCTGTAATGATGGAAGCGCGCCTTGCATCCCATTTATATAGGCATCACCGTCCCATCATGCTCCGGTAGGTACCCACGTGGTGGGTGCACGTGGGTAGGCACCCACCACGTGGGTACCTACCGGAGCATGATGGGACGGTGATGCCTATATAAATGGGATGCAAGGCGCGCTTCCATCATTACAGCGACAACAGGCGACGAGGCAACATCGGAAGAACAGAAGACCAGAAGACCCTGGCATCACAGAAGACCGCGCCGGCTGCCTGTTTGAAATCGAGCTAACACACAAACATAGCAGGCAGCCAGCGCTGAAGAAGAAGGCACCGGAGAGCTGCAGAAGAACCGGGGTTCGCCGAGTCAAGAGCGGAAGAGGGGAGAAGATGGAAGAAGCCCCCCGGAGTCCGGAGAAGCCCCCCCGGAGAACGGAGAAGACCCCCGGAGAGCGGAGAAGACCCCCGGAGAGCGGAGAAGACCCCCGGAGAGTGGAAGAAGAAGCCCCCCCTGGTAATTGAGCTAATAACGAAGACAGGGGGGGCCTCCGGAGCAGAATAATAAAATATTTTAAAAAGCCTTGTGTTGTGTGTTTAATACATTTTACTTTTTGCCTACAGGTGAATGGATAGGGGTACGATGTACCCCATATCCATTCACTTAGGGTGGGGGGCCGGTATCTGGGGGCCCCCTTATTTGAGGGGACTACCAGATTCCGATAAGCCTCCGCCCGCAGACCCCGACAACCAATGGCAAGGGTTGTCGGGAAGAGGTCCTGTCCTCATCGACATGGGGACAGGGTGCTCTGGGGTGGGGGGGCCCGCAGTGCGCCCCCCTGCCCCAGAGCACCCAACCCCCCCATGTTGAGGGCATGCGGCCTGGCACGGCTCAGGAGGGGGGGGGACGCTCGCTCGTCCCCACTCCCATTCCTGGCCGGCCGGGTAGCGTGCTTTGGATACGGGTCTGGTATGGATTGTAGGGGGACCCCCTACGTAAATTTTTCGGCGTGGGGGGGGTCTCCTTACAACCCATACCAGACCTAAGGGCCTGGTATGCTCCTGGGGGGGGAACCCATGCCGTTTTTTTCTTTGAAAATTGGCATGGAGTTCTCCCTCTCAGGAATGCATGCTGAGCGACGCTGTCATTTTTTTTTATAATTATTTGTTTTCCCGGCGCGTCTTTTTTTTTCACCCGTCGCAACTTTAGTGTCCCGTCGAAATTCTCAAAGCCGCACAGCGTTAATTACGTTCGCGCGCTGCACGTCGGGAAAATGACGTCACACGCATGCGCAGTACGGCCGGCGCGGGAGCGCGCCTCATTTAAATTTTAAACGCCCCCAGGAGAGGAGGACCGCCTTACGACGGCGGCACTTAAGTTACACAGCGTGTAATTTCTACCTAAGTGCTTTGACGATCAGGCACTTAGGTAGAAATTTTAAGTCAGTGTAACTTAACTGCTGAAATTTAAGTTACGCACAGTTGTTGAGAATTTGGCCCCCTGTGTCTATTCCAATCTATAACTCTGTTAAGGTGTACTGTCTGATAGTATTTTTCGTAGGTCTGGTACTGCTAAACCTCCTTGTGCCTTAATAAGAGTCAGTTGTTTATTCTGTATCCTGGGGTGTTTGTGTGCCCATATAAACTCAAATATAATCTTCTGGCATTGTTTAAAGAAACTTAGCGGGATATATATTGGCAGTGCTTGAAATAAATATAGGAATTTGGGGAGAATGCTAATTTTTATAATGTTACATCGCCCAAGCCATGTATGGTATCCTGGATTCCATTTGTCCAGTAACAGTTTAACCTTCTGTAGTAGGGGTGGGAAATTTAACTCAAAAATCCTTGCTACGTTCATTGGAATATATGTGTCCAAGTATGTTAGGGCACTATCTGTCCATTTAAATCATTTTTTTTTTAACTGATGGTGTGTACGCACATCAGACCATCAGTCTGCTTTAGCGGTGAACCGATAAAAATGGTCCGTCGGACCATTCTCATCGGATAGATCGACCCTGTGTACGCGGCCTAATACCTCCTCTGTGCAGTTGGTTTTGCACAGAGCTGCACAGATCCTCCTCTTCTTGGGTCCCTCTTTACTGCTTCTGCCCCAACCTCCATTTTTCTGTCTGTCTATAACTCTGTAAACTATATTGATAATTTGTAGTGGTAGTTATACCATTAATTGCAATGACATGATGTGACTATGACACAAACTCTAAAATACAAATAATAATGCAGACCATGCTACAAAAAAAACCTCCCAGAAATTGTCTAGCTAGAGATTTACATAGTTACAGCATGTGGGTGAAAAAGACACAAATCCATCCAGTTCAACTAATAATTTACATATACAAACTTTATATTTTGCATGGATAAGCAGAATGCCTGTTTCTGTGTACTGTGTAGCAGAAATAATATTTGCCACTGCTACCTTCTCCCCTCCCTAAATGTAACTGTTTATTAAGAATAAATTAACCAGGCAGTGGTGTGCTGTTCTAATGCTCCAATACCTCAAAAAAATACAGAAAATATGCATACTTTATAGATCCTTAAGTAATCACATATAATTTCAAATATCAGAAACAAATCAGATTGATACACCATGTTAAATAAATCACCAATTAGTGCAAACAAATAAAATACACCGTGATATAAACTTGCAAAAAAAGAAGAAACACACAGAATAAAAAGTCCGTAATCCAAAGTAGTAAGTGCTGAAATAAACAGTCCACACTTCCAGAAACGTGAATACAGTGACTATCCTGATTTTCTTGCAACTCCCTTATCACCTGTGGTTGCAGTACATGATCACCTTAATGTTTTGACCTAAAAGGTCCATGATCGCAGTTTGGGCAATAAGTAAAGTTGATTTACTTGCCATCCATTAAGGTCCTTTTCCACATATGGTTCCCCTTTAAGGGGAATAACTCCTTCCACGATTTGGCTCAAATGAAAACAAATCCACTCATCGTGCACTAAATCAATATAAACTCCTATTTATTACACTCACAAAAGTGAAATGTTGTATATAACATAGTAAAACGATTTGCTCTGCAGTTTTTTCTCCCACTAATCGATCACCAGTTTCCGGTTCTCGGAAACACAGAAAATTACATCGCAGGCTCCCTCTGACACGTTGCGTCACTAGTTATATGACGTCCTCCTATTATTGCTGCACAGAACCCAATAATACAGTAAATACCACAACAAATATGCCCAAGTTGGAGCAGAATTGTTTTAAAAAAAATTCTCCTAAAGTGATACTAAAGGTTTATTTATTTATTTTTAAATAACAAATATGTCATACTTACCTCCACTGTGCAATTCATTTTGCACAGAGTGGACCCGATCCTCCTGTTCTGGGGTCCCTCAGTGGCTGTCTCAGCTCCTCCCTGCAATAGCTAACCCCCTCTGGGAATCTCTCCCCTATATTTTTAGGTTTGCTGAATTTTGAATAACATTCGGTGAACTCTTGGTGAATCAAGTCATGGCAGATTAACCTATCACTACTGATTATTAGAAAACTGAATTATATTAGATCTAATCTGTGGAACATTTAGAGGGAAGATATAAAATGATCAGGATGATGACTGCAGTAGTAGTAACCACTACTATTTGCTATAGTCCAACAAGGAACATGATCAACATTCAAGTATATGGAAGCGGGGGATGCATATGTTACATGAGATAGAGGTTGGATCAGCTAAAAAACGTAAATGCTAGAGGAGCCCTTAAAAGGCCAGAGCAGGTAGCAGTAATTTTGCAGTTGTTAAGATTTTGCATAATTAGTCATAAATTAGATTGTTAAGTAAGTTGACAGATTCTACAGCTTTGCAATATACTTTTTGAGTTCTTACTGTGTGGGAGCATGGCTTGGCACGTCACTGATCATCGTTCCCTATGACAGGGAACAGACGATCAGTGACAGTCTGACTAGGAAGCACGGGGAGAGGTTTGTTTACACTTACTTCTCCCCATTCTTCAGCTCTGTGACCGGATCGCGGGACACCGGCAGCGATGGGGTCTGCGTGTCCCATTGGCGCGGTCATGGAGTACCCGACAGGGTCACGCGCGTTGGCGTTGGTGCATGCAACACATGGCAGTGCACATTAAAGGGGACGTACCTGTATGCCAATATGCACAGCCATGCCATTCTGCCGATGTATATCGGTGTGCGGCGGTCGGCAAGTGGTTAAACAAGCTTCTTGTTGCTAACTTTGTTTGACTTTACCTGTGATTAAAACCTGCTTTATTGCTATGAACTAACAAATGCATTTTAGTTTTCTTTCTCCAGTTTTGGTAATGGACCACACTGTTCTTTTACAATATTTTAATTCCCCATCAGAGTGTTATTCTGCAACACCTCATATCAGGTCAGAAAATGTTGCATAGGGTCTTGTCTCATTTACAATCATCATAAGATGCAGGACATGTTGCTGACATGACCATCAACAAAGATTAACACGTAACATCAAATATTATTTTGACAACAATCTGGCAAGTACAAAAGATTTAACAATGAAGGACATGTCCAGAGTCTGACACAAAAACCATTGAGAAAAATGTGGCCCTAAATTAATCATTTTCTTGTATTTTTTGACAGTTCTCTTTAGCTTCTATTTTGCCGAGGACACTGTCATTCATTCTGTTTGTGTTATTATACTGAGTATTATCATTACATCTGTGGCATCAAAGCGAACAGGGGCGACACAGGAAGCATAAAGCCATTAGTATGACAGATTAGGGATCACCATCCTGTATATCCTATGTGCTTTGGGAATCTGTTTTATCTTTAAGGATGTCTATTTTCTGAAGCCATAAATGTGATAAAATACCCAAGGCCTAATCATAAAAATGCATGGGTCAATAAAATGTTTTATTTTATTATTTAAGAAAAAGATAGTAACTATGTACGGCAAAATACAAAATGTACAAAGATTTTAGGATTCTAAGTTTAAAATAATTAAATAGATATTTTTTATTATTATTTTTTTTTTTTATATATAGATCCATAACCACACTTAGCATGAGGGAGTCAAATCACTTAAGAATGAAGCTTGCAATGTTTTTATTACCTTGGATTATATTCTAATTTTAAAGTAGACCTCTACTTGTACAATGCACATTAGGTATATACATATCTCAAAATACCAACCAAATCATTCTCTTTGTTTCTTCTTAAAGCGGGGGTTCACCCTTAGAGGGCACTTTTCCCCCTTAGATTCCTGCTCGTTTTTACTAGGGGAATCGGCTATTTATTTTAAAATATGTGCAGTACTTACCCGTTTACGAGATGCATCCTCTCCGTCGCTTCCGGGTATGGGCTGCGGGAATGGGCGTTCCTTCTTGATTGACAGTCTTCCGAGAGGCTTCCGACGGTCGCATCCATCGCGTCACGATTTTCCGAAAGAAGCCGAACGTCGGTGCACAGGCGCAGTATAGAGCCGCACCGACGTTCGGCTTCTTTCGGCTATGAGTGACGCGATGGATGCGACCGTCGGAAGCCTCTCGGAAGGCTGTCAATCAAGAAGGAACGCCCGCTCCCGAAGACCCATACCCGGAAGCGACGGAAGAAGATGCAGCTCGAAAACGGGTAAGTACTGCTTATATTTTAATACAAATAGACGATTCCCCTAGACCGAACGAGCAGGAAGCTAAGGGGAGAAATTTTTTTTTTTATAAATGGGTGAACTCCCGCTTTAAGATCTCCTGCTCTCTAGCTCCCTTGTCACCATCTCCAATGCTCACCGCCAGGACTTTTCCTGACCCTCTCCAAACCTGTATTTCCACTTTCTCCATCAACTCATCCCTTGCAGTTATTACCTGTTCTTTAACTTGACCCTCCCTTTTAGATTGTAAGCTCCAACAAGCAGGGCCCTCTGATTCCTCCTTTATTGAATTGTATTGTAACTGTACTGTCTGCCCTCATGTTGTAAAGCACTGTGCAAACTGTTGGTGCTATATAAATCCTGTATTATAATAATAATCATCATAACCACTAGCCGACCAGCCGCCGCAGTTATACGGCGGCAGGTTGGCTCGGCTGCGAGAGATCACGTAGCTATACATCATCTCGCATTTCAGCCAATATGGGTGCTTGCCCGTGGTGCCGACGCGTGTGGCACCCGTGATCGCTTGTTACAGAGCGAGAACCGGAAGCTGTGTGTGTAAACACACAGCTCCCGGTCCTGTCAGGGGGAGAAATGACGGAGTGTCTGTTCATACAATGTATGAACAGCGATCAGTCATTTCCCCTTGTCAATCCCACCCACCCTTCAGTTAGAACACACACAGGGAACATAATTAACCCCTTTTTCGCCCCCTAGTGTTAACCCCTCCCCTTCCAGTAGCATTTTTATAGTAAGCAATGCATTTTTATAGCACTGATCCCTATAAAAATGCCAATGGTCCCAAAAATATGTCAAAAGTGTCTGCCATAAGGTCGCAGCACCGATAAAAATCGATGATCGCCGCCATTACTAGTAAAAAAAATATTAATAAAAATGCCATAAAACTATCCCCTATTTTGTAGACACTATAACTTGTGCGCAAACCAATCAATAAACGCTTATTGCGGGTTTTTTTATGAAAAATATGTAGAAGAATACGTATCGGCCTAAACTGAGGAACTGAGGGAGAGCGGCGGGAGGGGCGCCCCTCTCCCGCTGCCGATAACGGCGATCTCACGGTGAATCCGCCGCGGAGACCACCGTTATCGTTAACAGGACCGCTCAAGGAAAATATGGATATCTCGGTTGTGGCAGCAGCTGCTGCTGTTACCGAGATATCCATCCCTAAAAACAGGACGTATATAGTCGTGAGCGGGTCCCTGTCAGGACCCTTCCCTGGAAAGCTACCCTCCCGGTGTTAAGGGCTTGGTATGGTTAAGAATTGGGTTCACATGCCCCCATTTCTGGCCAGCCAAACAAGAGTATGGAGAGTATGGTAAAGCCTTTAAAGGGGAACCTATGACATTTTTGTTTGTTTTTCTCCAGACCATTAGGCCTGGTATGTCTCAGGAATGGGAGGGAGCACATTCACTGCTCCCTTTCCTGGCCACTCAGTATGCATACTCAAATACTGATATGGTATGGATTTTTCCTGATGAGTATTTATAAAAAAAATAAAATGTCAGAACTTTAATTTAATGTTCTTTCCCAGTATTGAATGGCTGGCAAAAAATGCTGTTGTGCATGTGCAAATGATTTAAAGCCAGAAATGTATTAGTGTTTGACTTTTTCTTGTTATTTGAAAGCAACGTGTATCAGTTTGGTGTTTGTGAGGCATGCTGTGACAAAAATGTGTGTTTAAACTTACCACCATTTTTTTGTTTAGGATAGGATAGAGAAGTGTTAAGATTTCCATCAGGTCTTTATTTTTGACTGGAGCCCCACTGGGGTTATTTTACCTCACTTGTTGTCCCTCAGACGCCTTTGCAAAATATACGTTGATGCAACTGCAATTTATATAGCTAACTTGGAAGGAATTGTATTTCGTCTTCAAAGAAATGGAGTTGCATTTTAAGAAACCATGTTAATAAAGCTAAAAAAAAGGGTCAAATATAAACATTTGATTAATAATCTTCTGCAAATATAATTTAACACTGAATTTTTAAATCCTTTTATGAGTAAAGCCATGGCTGGTCCTCTTGTGTATGTGTTACCAAAACATTTTTTTTTACATTTTCTTATGCTGCGTACACACGTTTTTCGGATTCTAAAAAATTACATTTTTTTTATGTCATTAAAAACTATTGTGTGTGGGCTTCAGAGCATTTTTTGGGTTCTAAAAAATTGCCAATTTTTTTTTCCAACATGCTCTAATTTTTCACGACGTTTTTAACTTTGTCGTTTTTAAGGTTGTAAAAAATGGTGTGTGTGGGCTTTAACAATGTGAAAAATCTGCACATGCTCAGAAGCAAGTTATGAGATGGGAGTGCTCGTTCTGGTAAAACTACCGTTCATAATGGACTAAGCACATTCATCACGCTGTAACAGACAGAAAAGCACAAACCGTCTTTTACTAACACGGAATCAGCTAAAGCAGCCCAAAGGGTAGCTTCATCCGAATGGAACTTCCCCTTTTTTAGTGCCATTGTACGTGTTGTACGTCACTGCGCTTTGTTAGAGCATTTTTTTTCACAATCGTGTGTAGGCAAGGCCGTTTTAATGATCAGGTTGAAAAAAACGTTTTTTCTAAAACGTCATTTTTTAGAACCCGAAAAACGGTTGTGTGTACGCGGCATTAGTTTTGGACACAAGAGGGAAAGGTTAAAATCGATGTCATGTTTATATTGCTTTGACCTCGCTAGGTAGATTCACCCTGCCTATTTGTTCTAACTTGAGCAGAAAATTTTGGAAAACCTAAATTTTACAGATGTCACCAGAATAGAAGATTGTAGAGATTTCCCCTCAATTCCTATTTTGTTTTAAGACAAAAGGACACAGACAAATTGGAATAAATACATTGCCATGGGTTTTTACCTTTCCATTTCTATTTAACCTCCCAGGTGGTATGATTCCTTCAGATTTTTGGTGCTGAAAGCTGTACATTTTTTTTGCATGGAAATTTGGCGTTTTATATTGTAGGCCTGCAATTTTTAGGAATAACTCACTTAAATCTGTCCAAACAAGAGTCTAGTAGACATCCCGGGTATGATAAAGTTTGAAACACAAAATCATAAATTATAATATAATAAAAAAACTATAAAAAAATTATAACAAATGTTAATGTAACTATAATAAAAATTATTCAATAATGTAATCAAATCAAAAACACTGACATTTGCTCAGTTGCAGAATTGTCGCTGTCATTAATTTCAGTGTTTGATGTTGAATTTCCCCACAAATCGCTATCGCTCAATTCTGCAAGTGATTCTAATTTATTATCGCTGTTTTCTAGCTGCTCTAAAACCACTTTTGGTTGCTATGAAACTGACACTTTTTGGTTGCTATGGACAATCTCCAGTTTCCAGGCAGAAAGAACAGTTTTTATAATATAAATCTGCATGCAGGACACTGGACAGACCACTAGGGACAAAGGGGATATGTAATTATTTGATACAATACTGTAATCTGTAATTTTACAGTATACTGTATCTATACTGAGTTTTTAATTTTTTGAATTTGGCGCCGAACTACGCCCCCGTGCGTCGCGCCGCTTGGGAACGGAGCTCGGCACTCAGCAGTCACAAGTGTATGAATCAAGCGAGATGACGGCTCGCACACACAGCGGGGACACATCGCAGGATCCAGGGACAAGGTAAGTAACTTCCCCTTGTATCCTGCAATGCGATCCCGTTTCTGGCTCGGGGTTACTGCTTTTGGTATGTAAAATTCAACCCGAGCCAGGCGCGGGAATACCGCCAGGGAGGTTAAAAAGCAGTCTTGTTTTTATAGCACTGACAAAGTGAAGCAGAACCTGCATATGTAATGGTAAAAAACTGCAGCCCATGTGTTCATATACACTTAGCTATACAAAATAATTATTTACAACACACTAGTATTTAAAATGTATAAAGAAGTACTCCCACGCTGTCAGTGGACTGGAGTGATGGGGGAGAGGGGAGGGAAGATACTACTGCAGACACCTAGTGATCTACCTGATAGACAACAATATAGTAAAATGAGAAAAGTGATGGTGTCTGCGCTATATATGTGCATGTGCTTTTTATTTACTTTGTTGTGTATTCCATTTCTACATTTGTATATATAGATATTTATGTACTTACACTGTAACATTGGTTACATTTGTGGTTTATGATTTATAGTTATGACACATATACAGCCTATTTTATTTTGATCATTTTAGTGGTCTTCTCAGGCTACCCTTTGTTTATGCATTCAGTGCATTCTGATCACAGTATTTTCCTTCCTCCTTCACTACACTAGTATTTACATCAAGCTGATTTCTTTTTTAAATTTCCACCTTACAAAAAGGCCACACACTCATCATTTATTTACTTCTAAAAGCTATGTGTTTGATTTACTAAAAACAAATCGGCTGTTCACTTTGCAAGAGAATGTCCACTGTGCAGGGGAATATTTTATTAACTTGAATGTGGGAGAAAAAAGGATATTCAATCATGTGCAGGGAAAATATCTCAAAAATGTTTTATTTTTCCTTGCACATGCTTGGAAGGTGGAAGTCAGAAGAGCTTCACCTCAATAACTAAGCTAAAAGACAATCTGCTCTTTAGTGATAAAAAACTAATTACTACAATTTTGTGAAAAAAAAAAAGACTTTTAAGGTGTAGACAGTAAATTATTAAAAAATATGACAGGAGAAAACCGCAGTGATATATTGCCTGCTTGTGTATATTCTAATATTCCTTTTCAAAGGTGATCCTGTGATGCCACTGCAAGCAACCAACATTTAGCAGTTTAGATAAGACTTTGCAAACCCACTGTCACAGGAAGAGGGAAATTGATTCCAGTTTTGAAGATGATGGCATATTTCTGATAGAAATGATACTTATCATTTTAAGCATAGTAAAAAAGTCAAGCAAAAAAGAAAAAAAATTGAAAATATGTTTATATTATTGCAGTGTTAACACTAACAACCTTTCAGTTTTGCCATGAATGTGTAGTAGTAAAGAAAATCTGAAGTCTTGCCACCTTGAAGAACTTTTTTATATTTGTTATGTTTTTACATGCCACTTTCTGTAGTGACTAATAGCAAACGATGATCTATATTGATCAATCCACTCAAAGCAATAGTCAGATTCCAAATAGATACATATTATTTCTATAAATAAAGCTTACTAAATGCACATTCCAATTTATTGTCTCCAACCTGTAAATGTTACAACATATTTGTGCAGACCTATTACATCTGGGTTGAGTTTCTAGGTAAACGTCTTCACTAATATCTTTAAAGGGGTTGTAAAGGTAAATGTTTTTTCACCTTAATGCATCCTATGCATTAAGGTGAAAAAACATCCGATTGTACCCCCCCCGAGCCCCCGTTTTACTTACCTGACTGTTCGAAATTCCCGGGCGCGTCCATGTGATGTTCTCGGGTTCCCAGCCTGGCCGTTGATTGGCTAGGCTGGGTGGATTGATAGCAGCGCAGCCATTGGCTGGCGCTGCTGTCAATCACAGTGGATGACGCGGCGTGCTGGGGGGCGGGGCCGAGTATCACTGGAGTATCGGGGCCTGTATCACTGGAACGCGCACGCAAAAGCTAAGTATAAGTATAACATGTTTGTTATTTTAAAAAACTAAAAATTTTGACTTTAGTGTTCCTTTAATTTGTACTTCCAAGGGGTAGATTTCCCTCCATTATACTGTAAGTCTCCAGTTATTATAAATGTCAGCATGTCTGTCAATCCCAGCAGCAGCTGGCAGGTTCCCCAGCAGCAACTTTTGCTAGAGGCGGCCCACTTGTAACTATGAAATAACAAGTCTCAATATTCCATGGCAGCCAAATATTCTAAATGTAAGGGAAGTTGTCAAAGATATCCAGTTCTAACATCCTTGCAAAGTTTGATGTTAGGAAAGTCTGGCTCATGATGAGCGAAAATTTACATTTTTGTTTCTCCAAAAATTCAATGAAAATCAGAACATTTCAGCAAAATCATGTTTGTTTTTGTATTTGCTAAACATAAGATTGTTTTCAACTGCCCTAGACCTGTTAAAGGAAGTTCCTCATTAGGCTCATCATTAAAAAAAAATCATAGTAAAAAAAAACACAACAAAAAATTTGATAAATAATTTAAAGCAATAGTACACAAATAATTAATAAATACAAAAAAAATAAAAAGGAAAAAGCACAAATACAAGGAACACTAAATGGAAAATTAACTACCGTAACTATATACTCCTTCAAACTAAAACTTTGTAAATGAGGAAACAAGTTAGATTTTTTTGTAGAGTAAATTTTCCCTGTGTAGCTCAATAAGCAAAAGTAAGAGTTTCAATTTAAAATCACTCCACCCACCCCTAATTGTTACCCATGTCAAATGCTTTGTAATCCAAACACACCACAAAGAAACTAGTATTGCATAGAGTTTTCACCTTTTTTATCTCATGTCAACAATCCATTTCATGACCCATTTTATCAAGGGTTCGCAGGAGCTTAGCGACTAGAAAATATAGAAAACGAACATAACGTTTTAAGAAAGTCCTTCATAACGTGACTTGTTGATTTTTTAGAAAATCCCTCCCCAATTGTTATATTATCAACATATATATATATAAAATCAGGCTCACTTCTGCACAGAAACCAATGAGCTTCTAACCCCAGCTTGTTCAATTAAGCCTGGTAATAAAACCTGGAAGCTCATTGGTTTCTATGCAGAAGTGAGCCTGATTTTGCACTTTCCGGCGACAGTAAGCAAACACTGTTGCATACCTACAAGTGGGGTATGACATTATATATATATAACAGATCCGATCCATGGAGGCCCCTCAATGCAACTTACAGGACTCTTAAAGGATCTGCTACTGATGGCTTGGTGCCAGATACCACAGCATGCTTTCAGAAGTCCAATGGAATCCATGCCTCAGGTATGTGGCTGTTTTGGAAGCAAGAGGGGACCTACTTAATATTAGGTGGGTGGACATAAATTTATGTCTGACTGTTATATACTAGGCATGTGCATTTCGTTTCGTTCCGAATCGAAATTCGGACAAATTTTTCATTATTCGGACATTCGGATGCATACGAATTCCCGAATTGCAATAATAAAGAATTTACCGAATACGAACGAACGTTTTCGATTCCGAATCGAAAACCCGCGAACGAAATTCGATCGGAATTCAAATTTTTTATTTTTTTTATTTTTTCGAATTCCGATCGTCCGCGGGTTTTTGATTTGGAATTCGAAGAAACATTTTTTTTTTTTTTTTTGAATTCCGATCGAATTTCGTCCGTGGGTTTTCGATTTGGAATTCAAATTATTTTTTTTTTTTTTTTCGAATTCCGATCGAATTTCGAAATTATATTCGAAAAGAGACTATTTGTTGTCGAATCCAGTCGAAATAATTTCGAATTCGACCGGATTTTTCGAAATTCGGTCGAAAACGAACTAATTCCGAAAACGGTCGAAATATTTTCGAATTCGACCGGATTTTTCGAAATTCGGTCGAAAACGAACGAGTTCTGAAAACAAATTTAACACATGTAACGAACCTAACTTAACAAAATTAATTCGTTGTCACAATACACCAATACACCTTATGTTGCTAAAAAAACTACAAATTGATATTGAACCTTACTGTTAGTATTTTTTAATATGATTTTATCTGTGGTGCTATATTATCCAACCATTTTCAAAAGTTTAGTTACAAGCTTAACAACAAGTTAAAATCATGACTATGTATTTGCCATAATTGCCCTTGTATTATCTCTGTATTGATGGGATTGCCAGTAGGTTGACTGCATATTGTCACACATTCCCAGAACTGTACTGTTTATTTTTGGGACCTTACTACCTGAACCAAACATTTCCCCCACACGAAAAGGCCTGTCACATACAAACCATGGGCCAGATTCAGAGAGACTTACGCCGACGTATCAGTAGATACGCCGTCGTAAGTCCAAATGTGCGCCGTCGTATCTTTGCGCTCATTCTTAAAATGAGATACGCCTCACTGTTGCCAAGATACGACCGACGTAAGTCTCCTACGCCGTCGTATCTTGGGTGCATATTTACGCTGGCCGCTAGGGACGTTTTAGTTGATTTAAGCGTTGAATATGTAAATGAGCAAGATACGCCGATTCACGAACGTATGTACGCCCATTGCAGTAAGTTACGCCGTTTACGTAAGGTGTTTTTCCGGCGTAAAGGTAAAACACCAAAAAGATGCCGCAGCCCATGCAAAGGTATGGACGTCAGAAGTGCAGTTGGATTTTACGGCGTTTAAGTAAGTCGTACGTGAATGGGGCTGGGCGTAAGTTAGGTTCACGTCGTACGCATTGAGCCGTCGTATCATAGGGAGTATTTGCGACGCGACTCTGAGCATGCACGCATGCGCCATACGAACGGCCCTTCATTTACATGGGGTTACGGTTAATTTAAATGTAGCACGCCCACTACCTGACTACTTTGAATTAGGCGGTTACGCCGGCCCATTTTTGCTACGCCGACGTAACTTATGGAGCAAGTGCTTTGTGAATACTGGCCTTGCCTCACTATGTTACGTCAGCGTAGTGCAAATGGGATGTGCTACGCCATCCAAAAGATACGCCGATCTCTCTGAATCTGGCTACATGTGTTTAAAGTAACTGATATTCTGAACTTAACATATTTCATATAGTATGCATAGTGTGTGTATGACTTTCTCCTACTTTGTATAATCTGAGGCTCACAGTGTTCCAAAACTTTCTAGGAATGTTAATATGTATCAACATAGTAGCCATGTCAATAAACTTGAAAAAAGTCATATGTCAGTAACTATTAAATATCAAATTTGTTCCTCATTAGCCTGTCAATCTAAATGTAAAAAAAAAGTATTTATGACTTGTTCCTCTCACATTCTGTTAATTGAGCCTGTGACTTATTTACACATGGCTTGGCATTATGCTTTGTCTTTCTAGGACACACAAGGAGCTCAAAATGCATAGATTAAAATGCTGAATCTATAAATTTATTGGTGCAATGACTGGTGTTCCTAGACACCAATATCTTCAGCTGTGGAGTGCTATATGAAACTGACTTCCAGTTTAAAAATCTGCCTCTCTCACTTCCTACACTGCACTAGTGATCAGTGAGGTACTTCACCATAGTGACGAGTCAGCTCTGTAATGTAGTAGGCGAGGATGGGATTCAATCAGGCATTCAACCACTAAGCTTGGCCAGGCTCCCTGTATATTAGAGCACCCCAGAGACTGAAAAGCCAAACAATGTTACCTTCATTTTTTGTGAGGTGCTAACTAAGTGCCATAAATTGGACTTTTGCCACACATTCCCATTACATTTTTCAATTTTTAAAAATAACACCTTTCATCTTACGTTTTATATCGCTCTATAGTGTCACTTACTATGTGCAAAAGGCCCGCCGATCCTCCGAGTTATTTCAAACAAATACATTATATTTCACTGTGCTGTGCGTTCCCACAAGCAATTGCTTCCGGTAATCCTGTGGATGATGCGTTCTGACGAGCCACCGGTCCCGCCCCAATCTCGCACATGCGTAAGACTGCTGCAGCGCCGCACCGTAAACCACTTGGGTTGCCATCATAACGAGCGGCGGCGGTGGAAGTGCACACCGTTGTGATGGCAACCCATCAACAACAAGCCGGGACGATCAAGAGCAGTCCAATACAGTCCAATACACGATGGAGTGAATGAAACTGCAGAGTCTGTTCGCTCCTTCTCTAGGGGAAGGCTGCTTGAAATCACGGTGTGATCTTAGTAGCTAAACAAAGGGCTCTGCCAGTTTTGAAAATGGCGCCAAGCTATTCAGGGATTTGTATCACTTCCGGTCTACTAGTAACGAGACTCTCAAACAGGGGAGGCGCACGGCATGATGAGTCATCACGTCCCAGGAGCATTAGCGCTGTTAGGAGCCGAGAGAGCTGATGTCAGGATCCTCGGTGGATAGATAGGCAGATTTCGTGGGACCGCATAGCAACAGGCATTTGAGGGTGAGTAAAAATTTTTTTTTTTCTGTTTTAGGTCTAAACTACAGTTTAAAGCGAAATTATATTTTTGATGGAACCTCCACTTTAAGTAGGGAGCAACAACCATTGACCTGAAATGTTGAAATGTTTCTATGATAAAATGTTGCTTTCAGATGCTTGCCCATTTACTCAACATGTTTATACACACAACCCTGTGTAAGCAGATGTCCATGTATTTAGAGAAGGCATCCAACATGCAGATACTTCTCGCTGACTCAATCTCTACTTATTTCTTTCAAGGTTATGCTTCCAAAATCCCCAGCTGGTATCTTTTTTTCCACTTTCATAAAATATAATCTGAAACAACACTTAGGTAAAGCAAACACATCATTACTGCCAGCTCTCCTTCACAAGCATTTAACATTAGATCACTGTAGCTATAAAATATTCTATTGAGATTTGTTACTGTAAGCAGATACTACATAATTTCTGTTTAAGGTAATACATGTTAAATGCATCAGGACTTTAAATATAAAACTTATTTCTTATGAAATGCCTGAACATTTCAGCATAAATTATTTGATAACCTCATCTCCTCCTGTCAGTTTCTTACATCATCCCAGCATAAGCCTTGCAGAAGTGCATTAGTTTGTGGCACGTGCTCTTCTGTGGAAATAAGCTCACGCTGAGTGAAAGCTTATGACAATGTCATAATGTTTGCAGGCTGTCCCTTGTGGTTTTAATGGCAGAATTCTTCAGAGCTTGATTTTCTCACTACAGGAGGCACTCAAAACCTGCTGTTAGATAGCCATTGAATATGTATGTTTATATGGCATCAATGAAGTGCATTAGAATAACAGAAATCAGTGTACAATTTCATTAGCAAAATCTTGGAAGTAAGTGTTCAGGACAAAAGCATTTATTTTTAAAGCACTATGATCAAAGGTATGTTTATTATGCTCCCACGCCGCTACCAACATAGTAACAAGGCTGAACTTTAAACAAAGTCAATTTAGTAAATATAGTATATTAGTGGAAAAAGCTGTGGAAAAAGCATGATCACAGTAACCGCATCATCATATTAAAGAGACAATTTTTAATGATGGGCAGTATAAAGAGCAACAGTGATGTGTAAAAACTCACTACTAAAAGATGAACCTTAGATGAAAATAAAGTTTGTGAACAAGAAGGTTTTTTCATTGCAGAAGAAATATTGCATGACTCTTCTGCTATAAATTATTCTTAACCTCTTCACGCTGGCCGCACACATGCACTAAGCGTTTAGCCCTTTACACCGAGTGGCCCCATATGTAAACCACTTATTATGCTGAGAGTGTGCTCACTGTGCACTCCAAGCACGGTAGACGGCAGTTGCCATAAAGCTCCTAATGCATACTAGCGATCTGGAGTTTTTCGATCATGTGACCACTGTTACAGCCAAACAAAAACATACTTGGGGGCACATCCTAAAAATGCTATACATCTAAGATGGTGCTGCTATAAGACCAAAGACAGTACAAAACATATTATAACACACAGATGCAAACATGACATTTACCCTACAAGGCTAGTTAAAAACACATTGACATATACTTTGTGGCAGTAAGTGGGTTTAGCACTATATTGTGACCAAACCCCCGTATTTTTGAATATGTTCAGGTGTTTTTAACTAGCCTTGCAGGATAAATGTAACTTTTGCATGTGTGCGCTATAATCTGTTTTGCACTGTTACAGCCAATCACATTGGTAAACAAGAAGGGGTACTCAAAGTTAACCATTGGTCAGACTTTAGAGGCATTAAAACAATAGAGAAATAGCAAAAATAAACAATATATATTGAAAAAAATACATGGTATAGTCACAGTTTTCAAAGATTAAAAATCATCAAAAGTCAACTGTCTTATTTAGTTGCAAAACTAGCAACATGCTGCTTATCTTCTCGCAGCCTTTCGGAAGTATTCCACATTTTGAAATTATCCGGCCAGCGGATACTTGTACACAAGGCCCAGTCCATTCCAAGGCAGTGAGACCTTGATAGTGTCCTGAAGAAGCCTAACAGTGAAATGCGTAGATACACAAGGGCTCACTGTACAAACTGTATCATTTTACATGACTTTTAATCTTTGAACACTGTGACTATACCATGTATTTTTTCAATAAATATTGTTTATTTTTGCTACTTCTAAGTCCGACCAATGGTTACCTTTGAGTACCCCTTCTTGTTTTTCTCACTAACTTACGGATGTGGCATTGTGAGTGCTTTCTTTTTTCATTTTACAGCCAATCACATTGGTCACATGACCCAAATGCCCACCTCTGACTCCTGGCTTTAAGAACCCTTAAAGGCCTGGGAGGTGGGAGGTGGAAAGGGGTTAAAGTGATTCTAAAGGCTCGGCTTTTATTTATTTATTTTATTTATTTTTTAAATAACAAAAGTGTTCTACTTACTTGCTCTTTGAAATGGTTATGCTCAAAGCAGCTCTGATCCTCCTCTTCTTGGGCCCCGTGCCGACAATCCTAGCCCTTCCCTACTGCTGACTGCCCCCATAGCAAGTCCCTTACCATGGGGGCACTCATGCGTCCTCGCTCCTGAACTGGCTATGTGTGTCCATAAGACACACAGAGCATGACTTGGCCCCGCCTACCACTCCCTCCTCACTAGCTGTGATTTACAGAAGCAGGAGCCAATGGCTCCCATTGCTGTGTTTGAGCCAATGAGAAGACAGAGGGGAAGGGCTGCTTGCAGAAGTTTTTTTGTTTTACCTTACTGCAGAAAATGCATTAGGGTTAAAAACCTTTGACTGTAGCACCACATTAAATTCCTCCTTACAAGCTGTTTACACTGTACATTGAGCTGTGCATGAGCAACAGTGTACAATCTCAGCATCTGCCAGGTGCCAGGATGAATAATTGCATGCACAGAAGTTATGTTATCCTGGCCTGGGATGGACTAGGATTCTGAACCTGGAAGAAGCCAGCAACATGATGTAAGTGCAGGCAAGAGAGATTGTAAATGTTGCACCACTTTAATAATTGCACTACAGTGAACTAAATTGTGACTGGCTACTATGAGTAACTGTACCCTACACATAGTTACTGATCTTTGCACAGCCATATAGGGGATATAAAAATAAAGTGATAAATGAACAACTCACTGATTATTTGTTGTTTTCAGCATACTGCCTACATTATATAATGTACTGTGGTTAGCTCGATTTTAGTCTTGTGACTGAAAAAAAAACTGTCCATGTCATTAAAAGTATGTCTAGAACCCCATGTATAAACAGGTCTAATATAAACCATGTTCTAATTCTCCTATCTTTCGTTTTTTTTTTCTTTTGATTCATCATATTTTTTTCAGGATCAATTCCAAGGTAAAATCCAGTCAGATGTCCCAATGCCAGGTTAAAACAGAGGGAAAAAGCCTAAAAAAATAAAATAACCCACTCTGAACTTCTACCCTTCCCTTTCCTCCACTCACTCTCTCCCCCTCCACCCTCCCTGCTACTGACATTCTCTTGCACAGCTTTCTGCTACCCTGCAATTCATTTGAAGCCCTGCCCTTCACCCTCAGATCAAACTGTACTCTAATTCGTCCCCACGTCAAAAAAAAAGGACACAGGTACTTTTGACTCCCTAACTAGCATTACTTCTAATCAGATGGACCCATTTGTGTGATATATATACTCTATGGGGGAGATTTACTAAAACTGTGAATATTAACCAATCGGCTTATAACTTCAGCTTGTAAAATGTGAATGTAAACCCACCAATCACCCAATTAAAACTAATGGCACAGTATTAATGTATTTATACATGCACGCATCCTGCATGTATCCTTACCTTGCAAATGTCACCCCCTTCAGCAATAGAAACCCCACAAGACTCTGGAATCAGTAGGTGGGTCTCTTTGCCTGGAGCTTGGTGGGCAGAGTTGTAATGTCACTCACCCACCTCTACACTCTTCTACTCTTCAGGCACACTGATCATGACTCATGATGAGTAACATCCAGTTAAAATTCAGGAAAGTCACCACATGCTCAGTCATGCCGAGGTGTGGAACAGCCAATCCTGGGAGAGCTGGAGAAGAAAGGAAGGGGGAATGTGAAGCTGGAATCGTAACACAGGCTCTCTGCTCTAATGCTGTCCATGAGAAAAAGAAATTAGATGTCAGTCACAGCAGTGGGGGATGTGGTGACACAAACTTATCTTTGTGTCCTTTTTTTATCTTACTACAAAAAAAACAAGAGGATTGCTCAGAGCTGGATTAACTACCTGTGGCAAGACTGGGCACAGATGACTTGACATCCTCTACTGTACCAGGTAGAAGTCTTCATTAAAAAAAAAATCAGGTTTACATTCACTTTAATTGAGTGATTGTAAAGTCTCTTTTTTTCCTATAAAAAAAAACATGTTATACTTACCTGCTCTGTGCAGTGGTTTTAAACAGAGCAGCCCATATCCTCCTCTTCTCTGATCCCTCTTTGGAGCTTCTGGCCGATCCCTCTTGTTGAGTGCCCCCAAAGCAAGAAGCTTGCTATGGGAGTGCCTGAGCAGATCCACAGCTCCCTGTCTCTATTCAGTCATGGAGCCTGGGTTCGACCCCGCCCCATCTCCCTCCTGATTGGCTAACTGACTTTGATTGACAGCAGCAGGAGCCAATGACGATGCTGCTGTGTCTCAACCATGCAGGAGGGAGAGTCCTGGGTGGCTATCGCTAGATAGAGATGGGGTTCAGGTAAGTATTAGGGGTTGCTGGGGTGGTTGCTGCACACATAAAGTTTTTTTTTATCTTAATGCATAGAATGCATTATGATAAAAAAACATTCTGCCTTTACAACCACTTTAAGCTTTGACAATAAAAACTAGAATCTGGTTACCATGCTCAGCTGCACCAGATTCTGTGTGCACCAGTTTTAGTAAATCCCCCATATGTCTCCATTTTTCCTTTTCTCAATATACTTTGCCTTACAATATCTGTATACTATGCCAGTGTTTGATGACATTGTATTCTGAAAACTAAAAGAAAATGTGCATGCATGATTGAATTATTGGAGGCACAGAAGAAATAAATAAGCCATGGGCAGGCACTCCAAAAAAGACATGCTGGTAGGTAAATTGGATCTTGTCCAAATTGGCCCAGTATATATATGTATATCTGTGTGTATGACTGGGTGTCCCAAGCGTGTCGAGATTCTACAGGGTAAAATGACCGCACCAGCCAAGCAGACACTGGCTGGAAAAAGCGCCTAGAGGCGATTCAGTTTGCATGTGTAGCGCTATACAAGTCATTCATACAAGTCATTAATTCATTCATTCATTCATTCATTCATTCACATGCATCCAACACCCTTATATACTAAACAAATTGAGACTGTTGACTCAAAAAAGTGAAAGTTTACCTCACAATGATTATGTAGAAACTGAATTTACAATGTGAATGTTAATTTAGCTTAATAATGTTCACTCCATCATCCAATCATGTGCATGCAGGATTGAATGATTGGAGGCGCAAAGGATATGAACAAACCATGGGCAGACACAGGCATCCAAAACACTTGGAAGTGTTGGCTGTTGAAAATATATGTGGCACAGACTTTCAGCTCAGCAAGTGGATGGAGACTAGATTTACTGTAGGTGGTACAGCAAGTATTAGATATGTATTTTAAAGTCACACTCTCTTTGGGATCAATATATCTTAATGACAGTGTATTTTAACAATATATAGTACAACTTTACCCAGCTATAAATAAGGTTACATGGACAATATACAGTGGTGTCACTAGGGGGGAGGGGGTGTGGGCCGCACCCGGGTGACATTCGCCAGAGGTGTGACACATGTGGGCAGCGGCATTGCAGGGTCCGCACACCCCACTGATCTGTGTCTCTTTCAGTGGAGCGGACCAAAGCTGCTCCGTGTACACAGGACAGGAGGAGGGAGTCCGAGGAGGAACACACCACTGTGCCTGTGTTTCACTGTTCTGAGGTCTGAACGGTGTATTTTATCTTAGATTGACATGTTCTGGGAACACTATGGGAGAGGAGATGGGAGGGGGACTACTAGCACAAGTGGAGAGGGGGTTCTGCACTGGGGGTGTCTAGAGGGGTGTCTATACTGATGGAGGGGGGATCTGCACTGGGGGGTGTCTATAGGGTGTCTATGCCAATGGAGGGAGGGTCTGCACTGGGGGGTGTCTATGGGGGGTCTATGCCAATGGAGGGAGGGTCTGCACTGGGGGTGTATATGGGGGGTCTATGCTGATGGAGAGGGATCTGAACTGGGGGGTGTCTATGGGGGTGTCTATGCTGGTGGAGGGGGGTCTGCACTGAGGGGGAGGTCTATACTTATGGAGGGGGGTCTGTACATAATGGGGGGTTATACTGTAGAAAGGGGGTCTGTATTTAGTGGAAAGGGTCTGTACTTAAAGGATGGGGGTCTGTAGTTAGTGAAGGGGGGTCTGTACTGAGGGAGGACTATAGGTGTTGGAGGGGGGTGACACCAATTTTTTCTCCCCAGGTGACACCAACCCTAGTGCTGCCACTGACAATATACTAATAAAACAAAACCAGAAACAAGTTTTCTGTTCTACAATGCCCACTTTAACAGGAATGAAAAAAACATGCATAAGGAAAGTTAAATATAATTTTATATAAATATTCTCTATTGTACTTTTATGAAAATCATAGTGCTATGTAGAACAGGTGTATTAAAAAAAAGCCCACACAAAATCATCAATAAATTGAGGAAGCTTTTATGCACTGCATGAGTTTTTTATTATGTTTGTTGAAGGCCACACAACTAAATACATTTCAAACGTGTTCAGTTTATACTTTATGACAAAAAAAAGATTCTCTGTTATTCTATTATCAGTGCCTTAAAAAAAAAAAAACACTATGTTCCTTTTTAGCGATCTATTTTCTTCATGTGTTACAGTCTTATAATTACTTTCAAATTGTTTGTTTCTAGTTTACAGAAGTTTCACAAACAAAATACTCAATAAAAATGATTACAAAAGAAAAAAAGATTAAAGATAAAATAAAAACCTTAGAAGAACTGATTGCTATGGAAACATTTTATGAAAAATATGTGTTTCCTCTATATCAGGAATGCCTATTTAAATTCTTGGAACCTGTTTTGATATTTTTCTTTCCACATTAAAGTTGTACTTCAGACATAGCTATATTCACAGCCTTCATAAACAGTCATACAAAGAAATGGCATACAAATTTAATCCAGTCACTTCTTTATAAAAAGGCCCAGTTGTGATGTTATTAAATTATGTTAAGCTTTTTTTTTTTTTTTGGAATAAAAATTGTTTACTTAGTTTGCTTATGAATCATACAAACCTTGGTATAAATCACTACCAGTATAGCTTGAAGAAAAAAAAGAGTAAGTCGCTGTTGTAGTTCAATATACATATCTTAAAAAAAAGGATCCAATTACATTGACAGAGTACCTGCTAAATCTGTTCAGATGCTGAACATTTACAGAAACTATATGAGCTATGAACATTGCAATTAAACATCCAATCAAAGCGGAAAAAAAATAATATTTAACTACATATTATATCATGCATTTTATGCCTTTTTGATTTTTCATATCATTTTCTTTTCTTCACAGCTGAAAGCCTTGGAACATATGTAAAATGTCTTTTATACTACAGATGCCATAGACAACTGGCATAGGCTTATCTAGAGGCTTTATGGATGTCCTTGCATAAGTGCATATATTATCAACTGAACAACATAACTGACAGCTAGGGTGATATGAATCAAATAAAAATGGACGTGATCTGTTAGTACTAGCATATTAGACTGAGCTGAAAATTACATATTGATGTGTACTATTTTTTCTAATCACTCTACAATAATTAGCTGTCCCCAGCAGCAATATAAATTCATTTTATATACTAGAATGGCGCCATAGGCTGATACCAAAAGGGATATTTCCTAGACTATAACTGATCCATAGCATTTATTTGACAACTCAAAGAAATTGCAGTAATCTGACAGGTGGGTATTACCTACCATTATCAAAGGATATTGGTTTATTAGTGTAACATTGATAAATAAATAAACCAGCCAAAAAGGATGTTTCTATGTGTTTTATTTCAGTTAGTGATGGATTTGTGGAAATGCTAAAATGTTCTGTGCAGCAAATTGTAAGCTTAGGATGTATTTCAGCTTGTCATAAATAAACTGCTGTCATAGGGAAAAAAAACATTATTTCTGCAGTGACATCTTAAAATGTTAACTCAGCTGACGCTTGCTTGTGTGAAGAGAGCATGAAAACAGATACACTTCTAAAGAAAAGTATAGTTTAGGGCTCGAACAGAATCTAATTTCTGTAGCAATTTTTCTAATTCTTTTTTTAAGTGTCAATTCAAAGAGAACCTGTGCTTTGGCAATGTAAGCCAATGTGTTCACTTAAATCATATCTCTCCAGTAAAATATACTTAAGCCTTGTACACACGACTGGTTTTCCCATCAGGAAAACTGTCAGGAGAGCATTTGGCCGGAAAAACCGGACGTGTGTATGGCAGTTTTCCCATCCGGAAAACAGTCGGGAATTCCGACGGGAAAATAGAGAACCTGCTCTCTTTTTTCCTGTTTAGATTCCCAGCATATTTTTTTCCCGCCAGATCTACTACTTACCTATGGGAAACACTGCGAGGCAGTGCCGATGGAGCATACACACGGCCCGGATTCCCGGCCAAAGCTCCATGGCAGTTTTCCTGCCGGACTTTTTACCGCCAAGAAAATCGAGCGTGTGTACAAGGCTTTTCTGTTCCTTAGCAGCTCAATTGCAGTCATCCTGTGTAAGCTACAAGTAGATCAAGTATTAGCTGACACAGAGTTTAAAAAACTTTTCCCATGGGACTGTGCTAGTATTTGGTGACTGGCCCAGTGCTTTCACATGGAGTGTGTCAAATGCTCCTTCATACCTGTAAGTACCAGGTATTGCTTCCAGGATCTAAACAGAGCTGCAGAAAAGTGAGGGAAGGGTAAGTATAGTATACGGTGCTAGGGAAGGGGAGAGATTAATGTAAATCTGTTGCTTTGCCCTTCATGGGCAGTTTGTGTAAGGACTTGTGTGGATGGACATTGTCTTCCAGCACTTGATGTGCATTGCAAGCTTTCATTAAAACGGAGGTCCCCCTTAAAATTAAACTTAATTTGCTTCCCTGTAATCTAAAATTCTGTCAAAAAAAAATTATTGCCTGGAACTTGCTGTTAATAGGCAGAACTTTTTAATCTGCCTAGTTCCTGGACCGCAGTGGGTCTTCTTCCCTTCCTAAGCCGCCTTGCCTCCTGGGAAATACGTGTCATAATTTCCCAGGAGTCTGTGCTCTTTACCCGAAAAAACATTCTACTGCGCATGCACGAGATCTGTTATCTGTGTTGTCATAACAATGGGGCGGGACGTTCCTCTGTGGCTGTCCGTTGTCATGACAACAGAACAAACGAACGGTGCTACGAGCACCATTCTACTGCGCATGTGCGAGATCAAGAGGTGCATGCTAGTTACCCAGGATGCACCTCTCTCTGAAAAAACAGGAAAACACAGAAACTGGGCTTCACATGCTCACAGCTATGATGGAATCGGCCACAAGATCGCCAAAAGGATATCAGGTAACTGTTTGAACTGATTTATGCACCAATGGTGATTTTTCAATATGTTTTTTGCCATTTTAACTGTAATTAAGTTTATATTGCAAAAAAATAAAATTGAAAATTATGCCCGGAACTCAGCTTTAAATGCAGTTTAGCAGATTACTGTTGACTTCAATGGAGTAGTGTAGATGTCAGTTTAGAGTCTGTGTATGGTTTGGTTTGCATTGTATTTCTTTGGATGCAGCATTGCTACAGAGCTGGACAACAACAGTTTTTTTTTTTTTTTTTTGTCAAATGTGTTTTATATTTGAATGCATGCATTTGAGCAGTGCTTTGTAAAAATTAAAAATATTGATATTGACAAGAATGCTGATCCTAACAAGTAAAAGTATTAGCTAAGGACCCGAACTATAGAGATGTTCCCTATATCTGCACTTCAAGGTTTTGATAGAACGATTAGGGCCAATGTCTCTAATACTCCTACACTGATATTTAAAGTCATAGCACATTGCAAGCATTAGGTCACTCCTTTAAAAGTAGTGCTTAAATAAATATAATGTACACCAACATGTGAAGATGGATGATTAATTCATAGATATCGAAAGACAATACATTAGAAAAATGCACAAAAACAGTCCAAACAAAGAATGCTCAGTGCAAACAGTTTGTATAATAGATGTACAGGGAGTGCAGAATTATTAGGCAAATTAGTATTTTGACCACATCATCCTCTTTATGCATGTTGTCTTACTCCAAGCTGTATAGGCTCGAAAGCCTACTACCAATTAAGCATATTAGGTGATGTGCATCTCTGTAATGAGAAGGTGTGTGGTCTAATGACATCAACACCCTATATCAGGTGTGCATAATTATTAGTCAACTTCCTTTCCTTTGGCAAAATGGGTCAAAAGAAGGACTTGACAGGCTCAGAAAAGTCAAAAATAGTGAGATATCTTGCAGAGGGATGCAGCACTCTTAAAATTGCAAAGCTTCTGAAGCGTGATCATCGAACAATCAAGCGTTTCATTCAAAATAGTCAACAGGGTCGCAAGAAGCGTGTGGAAAAACCAAGGCGCAAAATAACTGCCCATGAACTGAGAAAAGTCAAGCGTGCAGCTGCCAAGATGCCACTTGCCACCAGTTTGGCCATATTTCAGAGCTGCAACATCACTGGAGTGCCCAAAAGCACAAGGTGTGCAATACTCAGAGACATGGCCAAGGTAAGAAAGGCTGAAAGACGACCACCACTGAACAAGACACACAAGCTGAAACGTCAAGACTGGGCCAAGAAATATCTCAAGACTGATTTTTCTAAGGTTTTATGGACTGATGAAATGAGAGTGAGTCTTGATGGGCCAAATGGATGGGCCCGTGGCTGGATTGGTAAAGGGCAGAGAGCTCCAGTCCGACTCAGACGCCAGCAAGGTGGAGGTGGAGTACTGGTTTGGGCTGGTATCATCAAAGATGAGCTTGTGGGGCCTTTTCGGGTTGAGGATGGAGTCAAGCTCAACTCCCAGTCCTACTGCCAGTTTCTGGAAGACACCTTCTTCAAGCAGTGGTACAGGAAGAAGTCTGCATCCTTCAAGAAAAACATGATTTTCATGCAGGACAATGCTCCATCACACGCGTCCAAGTACTCCACAGCGTGGCTGGCAAGAAAGGGTATAAAAGAAGAAAAACTAATGACATGGCCTCCTTGTTCACCTGATCTGAACCCCATTGAGAACCTGTGGTCCATCATCAAATGTGAGATTTACAAGGAGGGAAAACAGTACACCTCTCTGAACAGTGTCTGGGAGGCTGCGGTTGCTGCTGCACGCAATGTTGATGGTGAACAGATCAAAACACTGACAGAATCCATGGATGGCAGGCTTTTGAGTGTCCTTGCCAAGAAAGGTGGCTATATTGGTCACTGATTTGTTTTTGTTTTGTTTTTGAATGTCAGAAATGTATATTTGTGAATGTTGAGATGTTATATTGGTTTCACTGGTAAAAATAAATAATTGAAATGGGTATATGTATTTTTTTGTTAAGTTGCCTAATAATTATGCACAGTAATAGTCACCTGCACACACAGATATCCCCCTAAAATAGCTAAAACTAAAAACAAACTAAAAACTACTTCCAAAAATATTCAGCTTTGATATTAATGAGTTTGTTGGGTTCATTGAGAACATGGTTGTTGTTCAATAATAAAATTAATCCTCAAAAATACAACTTGCCTAATAATTCTGCACTCCCTGTATGTGTCACCCAAATCTGACAATCCTGTGTAAATGTACACCACTTCACATCCAAGCATGCACCCCACTCACAAGCTACTTATCATTAGGTAAGACCTCAAAAATGAAGGTCTGGCTACACTTTTTGGGAGAAATCCCTACTGTGATAGATAGATGGCACACTCCAGCGCTCGGGAACAGGGTTTCATGTGTAGTAGTATACAATTCCACCATTTATTAAAATAAAAAACTACTCACATAAGGCAGGTAGAAAAAAAGCATGTAAATAGATAAACATAATCAACACCCCAGTGGGCGTGATTGTTTCATGGCTGTAGCTCCATCTGATGCGTTTCGTCCAAAAGGAAATCATCCAGCGGTATAGAAGTATTTGCTTCGGGTGGAGCTACAGCGGTAATGCAATTACACCCACTGGGGTGTTTACCGTGCTTATCTGTTTACATGCATTTTTTACCTGCCTTATGTGATTCGTTTTTTTTTTTTTTTTCATTTTAATAAATGGTGAAAGGTTATACTACTACACTATGACTCCCTCTTTTGCCTGTATGTCTTCTTGATATTATTTTGTGGATTACTTCGGAAACCTTGTTCCTGAGCCCTGGAGAGTTCATTCATCCTTCCCAGTGGGGATTTCTCCCAAAAAGTGTAGCCATGGCTCCATCTTTGAGGTCTTACCTAGTGGTAAGCAGCTTGTGAGTGGGGTGCACACTCATGGGCTAGCACAAAGGTACCTTAAATAACAACACAACACACAAGTATGATCAAACATATTTATTAAATGGAAAATATATGGCCACGGTGTTACCCATAGGGGGAGGGGTTAAATTAATTTAATTAAATAAATAATTAATAATACATATTTCAAAGGGAATAACCTGCTGTCCATCCAGCCAAAGCTGGACGACTAATCCCCCATTTCGGATAACAACGTGACTTGAGAATAGGGAGGGAGGGTGGGCGACGCTGGCTGACAGGACGGGCTGAGGAGACCGCCGCGCTGGAGCCCTTTTATAACCTCCTACAGCGCGGGTTTCTCCCGCCCGATTCGACCAATCGGCGGATCCGCTTCTTCCGCCAATCACACGCTGTTGCTACCCAGCATCTGCACGGCACCTGAAACGAAAGGACACAGCAGGAGAGACTGCACAGCGGTGCTTCTCGTCCTTTGGTCCAGCCCATGTTGGTCCAGCATATTGCTGGGACCTTTCATGGGCTAGCACAAAGGTACCTTAAATAACAACACAACACACAAGTATGATCAAACATATTTATTAAATGGAAAATATATGGCCACGGTGTTACCCATAGGGGGAGGGGTTAAATTAATTTAATTAAATAAATAATTAATAATACATATTTCAAAGGGAATAACCTGCTGTCCATCCAGCCAAAGCTGGACGACTAATCCCCACCGGCCGGCGCCGGCAGAGCAACTGCCGGCTGAGGCCCCCCCACCACCGTGGCTGCTTCTATCAGGTTTTGCAAACCCATATTGAAAATGTCGATGCCAATGGGTGACAAATGGACTCTATCCCTGCGAAAAAGGCCTGGGATAAAACCTTCTAATTCCGAGTGGCGGAACGACACTCCGCCAGAAGAAATTAGGAAACTGTGGATGGTCCTATTAAGTCTCCTCCGAATTCTGTCCAAATAAAACAGGCTACTCTGAGGGGACCACAGAATTCTTGGAATCATTTCAGAAAAGGCCAACACAGAACCTGGAAACATGAGACTTATCGTATGCAAATCCCTTTTTATTTCACATAATAGATCCCAAGTGCCCAATTTACCTAAATCGTTTCCCCCCGCATGTAGAACCAGAATCTGAGGTGAGGGCCATATGGCCGACAAATACACCAAATGTTCCTTCATATTACGCCATCTCAAACCCCTAACACCTGACCATAGTAAAGTAAAAAATGAGGAGTCTAGACCTAGGTTAGTGGAGTAGGGCCTCGATTCGGCATGCTTGGCGGCCCAGAAAACATAAGAGTGGCCCACTATCCATACCACCTTCTTGACTTGCTCTGAAAGAAAAATTATAAAATTAATAGTTCCGGACGAACATATAACTTGTACCTAGAACTATTCCAGCGCCCAACATACTTCAACCTGTCCTCTGAAAAGCCCATGGCGTTAGCTATCGTGGCTGCCCCTATCCTAAAGGAATGTGACGAAAAACGAAATGCTGACAAATTCAAAAGTCTCAAACAAGCAGAAAAAACGGCCGAAAATTGATACCTGGTAAGAGGGGATAAATCATTGTGAACAAAAAACGAGCCAGAATGAGTCGGCCTTACCGCCAAATACCTTTTGACTTGAATGACCGGGCATAAGGAATCGTTAGGAGAACTAGAAAGGGAAAACCAACAACCTTTACCTACTGGCATAGATTTGGACCTGCAAAGAAAAATAAGAAGACAGCCATCCTGCACACGAATATGATTGAACCTAAGAAAAGATGAGGAAGACTTGTTAGCTGCTGTGAATTCTCCTACCCTGAGAGCTCCGAAAAAGGCAACTGAAAAAACGGCTTTAAAAAGCAGAACCTCAAAACCGGATGAACATACCTCTTGAAGCGAACCCAGGAGGTCCAATAAAAGTTCGACCGAAATGGGACGCCTGCCGTCACTTGAAGGCCTGGACCTCCTAAAACCTTTCAAAACTTGAGTCACTTGGAAGAAAGACGTCAAGGCTGGTAGACCTGAAAATTTCAAAAAGAATGACACCCCCGCAAGGATCTTGCTCACTGACGCCGGGGATAACCGAGCCTGGATTAAATTGGATAAAAAAGATAAAGCTAACAACGGAGTGACACTAAAAGGATCCGCTCCCACAATCTGGCAAAAAGAAAACCATCTGGACCAAGATAACTTATAGTCCGACCATGTCTTACTTGAAACTGAATTGCGTAGGTTACTGAAAATTAGTCCCATATTAAGCCCCAGAGGAATTCCGGGCAAGGGGTCCCCTGTTGATCTGCCGCTGGCGCCAGGTCCCGGAACTTCGCAAACTGTAGGCGAGACAAAGCATCGGCAATATTGTTATGAATTCCAGCTATATGTTCAGCCTTAAGCCAAATATTGTGGCGCATGCAGTGCAATACCAAAAAACGCAGCAGTTTAACAACTGGCCCAGATCTAGAAGATAAAGCATTAATAGCGAAAAGGACCCCTTTATTGTCCGTATGGACCATGACTCTCCTATTCTCAAAGAATTCTTTCCAGATTACTACTGAAACTACCACTGGAAATAATTCCAGGAGGACCAGGTTTTGTAAGATGTCCTCCTGCAACCATTCCTGATGCCAAACACCAGCGCACCAATGCCCATTAAGGAAGGCCCCAAAGCCTACCGAGCCGGCTGCGTCCGTAAAGAAATTCATCTGGCTACTTACTACAAACTCCTGTTGCCACACTGTGGAACCGTTAAAATTGGTCAAAAAAGCATCCCAGATCTTAAGATCCTCCCTAACCCCTTTCGACAACCGGATGTGCGCCCGCGGGTTAGTGAGGCCTTTAATGGCCAAGGAGAAACTACGTGAGAAAACCCTAGCCATTGGGATGACCCGGGCAGCAAACGCAAACAGCCCCAGTAAAGACTGGGCTTCTTTCAATAGCACTTTCTTCCTGGATAAGAATGAAGAGATCAAGGATCTTAGTTTCCGCAATTTTTGCTCCGGTAATCTGAACTCCATGTGTATCGAATCAATGATAATGCCGAGGAATTCGATAGACGTGGAGGGAAAAAAGGTTTTTTCCTGCGCTAGGGGAACGCCAAAGTCTTCACAGATTTCAAAGAAAACCTGTAAAGCCTCAGAGCATTCCGAGGATCCCTCCTTCCCAAAGAATAAAAAATCATCTAGGTAATGCAAAGCAGCCCCATGGGGAAACCTTTGGGATAGGACCCAGTGCAAAAAGGTGGAGAAGGCTTCAAAGTAAAAGCATGAAAGGGAAAATCCCATGGGCATAGCCTTATCAAAGAAAAATTGACCCAAAAAATGAAATCCCAAAGAATTAAATCCTTGGGGGTGTACAGGCAATAAACGAAAAGCCGCTTTGATGTCGGCTTTAGCCAGCAATGAACCTTTGCCCATCTGCCTTAAGATGACCAAAGCTTCATCAAATGAAGAATAACATACAGGAGCTAATATGTTAGAAACCTCATCATTCAGGGAGGATTTGGGAGGGTAGGAAAGATGATGAATTAACCTATATGCTCCCTCTTCTTTTTTGGGCACTATGCCCAACGGGGACAAACGAAAATTTGTAAAGGGGGGAGCCTGGAAAGGGCCCGCAACCCTACCTTCAGCCAGTTCTTTGGATATTTTTTCATACACAACATCAACATGGCAATCAACTGATAGTAAATTTTTTACCATCACACAACCCGGGCCTGTAAAGGCCGGGACTAAAAACTCGTCTCTGAATCCTTCAATTAGCAGAGCCGCCATCCTGCGGTCTGGGTAGCGCTCTAACCATGGTTGCATTACGGCCAGCCTCACTGGAGTCGGCGCCTTTTCCATGGTTATCCTTGGAAACTGGCTGAAAAGAGGATGCGGCGGATTTGCGGAAACACCTGCTGGCTGCATGAGAACCGCTGCAGTAGGAGCAGTCGTGCCTATACCGACAATTTGTAAGGAACTTGCACTGTCCCTCATTGAAGGCAAAGCAAAAACCTTTGCGAAAATTGCTTTGGCTATTTGTCGGGGGCCTAGGAGTAAACTGGGGTTTTGCTGGCAACATTAAGTTTAACCATAGACCCACGTCTTTTGTCCCCCAGTGTAGCGAAGGGTGGACTGCCAACTTTTGCCGAAAATTCTCGTCATACGAGAACCAAGACGAGCCCCCGAAATGGCGAAACGCCTCGGCAATAATGTCCAAGTGCTGGAATAGACCCGAGCACTTGCTGGGGAAACGCTCTCCCATTACAGCTGCATAAATGCAGAAAGCCTGAAGCCAATTTTGAAAAGTTTTAGGCACGGCCCTCCTCCTATCCTCCTCAGACCTATCACCCGCTGGTTTATCAGCCTTAGATAAAAACTCCTTGGAGGAGGGCAATAAAGACAACAAGTCGATGAACTCTCCCCTCCAAATTTTTTCTTTCACTGTCTTGGGCAAATGAAAGCCCAACGGGGACAGAACACATGGGAGGGGCTCCTTAAACGAAGACTCCCCCACTGTCACAGCTGACGGCCTAATAGGCAATGAGGGGTTAATAGCATTAACCAAGCCCTTAGCAGTAACTGGCTTTCTAATATCCTGCAATGCATGAGTACCTGACTCCTGCCAAATTGCATTAACATCCTCCAAATACTGCATATCATGCGGGATAAAATCATTACTGGACTCATGTAAATAATCAGCACCATACACTTGTGCTCTCTGGCCTTCTGCCTCACTCTGTGATTGTTGTTCTGCACCCATGGCTTGTGCACCTGTATAATTAATACATAAATTCCTGTCACTATAAGCACCAGACACCTGTGCCCCCTGCATACCTCTATCAGCACCACTAGCATGTGCCCCTTGAAATTGGTGTAAAACATTTGACAGGGAATTAACCAGTACAGACAACTGAGACATATCAGGATATGATTTCTCACCAACTTGGGACATAGGCTGCTCACTCTCCTCCACTTGTATAGGGTGTGTAGCGCTGCTCTCTCGCTGCCGAGATGCACTTCTTGTCACAGCTGCTTCTTTCTTCAGACTTGACTGAGGAGAAGGGGCTGCACTCTGAACTTTTCTCTTTCTCCCTGGCTTCTGTTTTGCTGCGCTCCCCGCAGCAGCTGAGCCTTTTCTCTGCACCGGAGGGGATGGTGTGGGCTGTACTGAAGTGTTACCTTCTTCTAGACAGCGGAGCAGCCATTCCTCACCCCCCTTGCTCTCAGCCCTCTCCAGCAGTTGGCACAGGAGGGCTTCCCTGCTACTGGTGGCGCGGCGCTTCATCCTGAGGTGCTGACAGGCACTGTCCCTGCTGCGACGCTGGCTGACAGGACGGGCTGAGGAGACCGCCGCGCTGGAGCCCTTTTATAACCTCCTACAGCGCGGGTTTCTCCCGCCCGATTCGACCAATCGGCGGATCCGCTTCTTCCGCCAATCACACGCTGTTGCTACCCAGCATCTGCACGGCACCTGAAACGAAAGGACACAGCAGGAGAGACTGCACAGCGGTGCTTCTCGTCCTTTGGTCCAGCCCATGTTGGTCCAGCATATTGCTGGGACCTTTCAGGAGTGAAGTGGTGTGAGTTTACACAGGATTGTCAGATTTTGGCAACATATGCATCAATTTTATGAACTGTTTGCACTGAGCATTCTTTGTTCGGAGTGTTTTTGCACTGTGCAACTTTGCTAATGTATTGTCTGCGAATATCAATGAATTAATCCATCTTCACATGTTAAGTGTCGTGCAAACCAATGGTGAATAAATATCTAAACTGATAAGCTCAAATAATCCGTCATAAAAACATATCTCAAAACATCAGAAACATATAATGAAAAAAATGTGTAACAGTAATTTGTTTAAAATAATGTGCTGAAAGTGCATAAAAGTTTGTATCCAACAGTAAATAAAGTGCCCAGTTGTTGACTTTCCTCAGTGATAACAATTTCAGTGTGACAACATGAAAACAAATAGTATATTTCCACTCGATTGTGACACCTGAGTGCTCCCAGTATTCTCTTCTAAGTGAGTAAGTAAATACGCTTTTGATTACATAAAGAAATCCTCATCCATCAATGTTAGTTAGTTGTTTTTTTCAGTTGGTTTAGATATCCTGTGACAGTGGTTCCTTTAACCCTCCTGGCGGTATCCCCGAACGTGACTCGGGGGTTGATTTTTTCTACCAAAATCGGTAGCGGAGATCGGCGCCAAATTCAAAAAAGTAAACAAACACATTACATACAGTATACTGTAATCTTATAGATTACAGTACTGTATGTAAAAAATACACACCCCCCTTGTCCCTAGTGGTCTGCCCAGTGTCCTACATGTCATTTTATATAATAAAAACCTTTCTTTCTGCCTGAAAACTGTAGATTGTCCATAGCAACCAAAAGTGTCTTTTTATGTCAAAAATGGTTTTAGATCAGCTAGAAAACAGCGATAATAAATTATAATCACTTGCAGAATTGTGCGATAGCGATTTGCGGGGAAATACGTCATAAAAATAAATAAATAATGACAGCAACAATTCTGCAACTGAGCAAATTTCAGTGATTTTGAGTTGATTACATTATTGAATAATTTTTATTTTAATTATATTATTACTTGCTATAATTATTTATAATTATTTATTATATTATAATTTAAAATGTTGTTTTTAAAAAAATGTCATACCCGGGATGCCTATTAGATTCTTGTTTGGTCAGATTTAAGTGAGTTATTCCTAAAAATTACAGGCCTACAGTATAAAACACCAAATTTCCTTGCAAATAATTGTACCGCTTTCAGCATGTTTTTTCAGAAAGAATCATACCGCCAGGGAGGTTAAGGAAAAAATCTGAATACATTTGATACACTCCTTACGTTACATACTGATCTCTCTCTGTCTCCAGAGTTCTTGCTTGACATAGAGGGATTGGTGTGTACAGTAAAGCCCCCTTACACACGATCTGACCTTTGTCCGACCAAAATCACATCAGAATTCCGATGGAATTCCATCGGAGTAAAAGAGAACATGTTCTCTATCTAAACTCTGATGGAATTCATCGGAAATTCCAATGGAATTACTCCAATGGGGCATACACACGGTCGGAATTTCCGATGGAAAAAGTCCGTCTGACTTTTTCCATCTGAAATTCTGATCATGTGTGTGGGACTTAAGGAGTGCATCAAATTTATTCAGATTTATTTATGGGGGAGCCTTAAAGGGACCACCACAACAGGATATCCAAACCAACTGAAAAGGACAACAACTGGGCTAACATCGACGGAGGAGGATTTCTTTATGTAATGAAATGCGTATTTGATTACTCACAACTACTGCATTTTGTTCATGATATGTTTCTGATGTTTTGATATATGTCTTTATGATGGATTATTTGAGCTTATCAGTATCTAACACAGATCTATAACACAGCTCTATATATACAATTTCATTGCTGATGGGAACACGGTGTGGTGTTTGCCGCAACCACATCTGGCATTTTTTGAACACTTATTAGTACTGAAGCTATATTGTTTACACTTTAGATTTTTTTGTACGGAGGTAGTGCAGAGGTATTATTTATTATCATCTTCACATTTTGGTGTTAAACATATTTACTTAAGCACTATATTTAATTTTTCACTTAATTGATTTGTACCCTAGCACATTATTTGATTGTGCAACACATTTGTATTTTTAAATAATTATATGTATGTGGGTATATAGTGAGTGCTGCTATGACCATTCAGTTGTTTCATTCATTTGTTTGATTGCTTATTTTTGACACTTAGCGCAGCCATTTTTATTTTTCATTAGGTCACTTCTGGCAGCCAACACAGATCTGGGAACATTGGTGACCAAAAGAATGTTTACATATACCAACAACTTCAAACTGAAATCTTCTGTCAGTTATCAACATGTTTGTGGAATCTGCTGCTCTTCTACACTCAGATCAGATTTCCAATGAGCTTGTAATTTTTGCACTTGGGCCAAAGTGTGTAGAGATATATTTGTTTATCACCACCAAAAGATCATTTTTAGGAATGATTTGGATTACTCATTTATTAACTGTGCCAGCCAAAAGAAATGCACCGTGCGTGATTGAGTAATGTAATTGCAATCTGCATGCATTACCAGTTCTATGTCATATTATGACATTTAGATTGATTGCTCACAACCACCAGGCATCAGGTATCAATATACAAACAGCTCTCTCACAGAGAATAACACACAGTGAACAATGTGCCTATCCATAGTCCAGCCACTGCACCACTGACCCACTGTATTCTTCTCATAAAACAAATACAACTTACTCATAGTAAATGGTCCAATACCATAGAAAAAGAATGACTGACTATCAGTTGCATATGCCATCCCATCTCTCATTTGACCACTTCATATCTTGTTTTAAACTGACATAAGACCATAAGGCTTATTTTCATTACAGCAACACAAATGTGAACAGCCTTAGGGCTCATTCAGATGGGGACTGAGACCCATCCTGCATTCTGAGTCACTTTAAGCAACATGTCAATTTATCTTGAAACTGCATGCAGGCAATCCCATAGAAGTTGATGCATTCAAAGTAGCTGCACAGGCACAGTTGCATGTCTAAATCTGATAAGTTTCTTTTTAAAAACTTTTTCTCATTAAACTTTTAAAATGTAATGGATTAACAGGTTTCTTTTAACCGCTTGCCGACCACTGCATGACTATTTACATCGGCAGAATGGCATGGCTGCGCAAAGGGACGTACCTGTACATCCCCTTTAAATTGTGGCATAGTGGGCACGTGCGCACCCGCCGCATGCTCCGTGAATGTGACCATGGGTCCAGCGGACTCAATGTCCACCGGGTGTCCGCGATCGTGTCACAGAGTGGCAGAACATAATGTAAACAAGGCATTTCCCTGTTCTGCCTAGTGACAGGACATAGATCTACTGCTCCCTGTCATCAGGAGCAGTGATCTCTGTCATGTCACTTGTAGCCCACCCCCCTTACAGTTAGAATCACTCCCTAGGACACACTTAACCTCTTCATCGCCCCCTAGTGTTTAACCCCCTTCCCTGCCAGTGACATTTATACAGTAATTAGTAGACATGTTCACACTGAAATATTTTGTTTCGGAATTTCGTTTTCGTCCGAAAAATACATGTATTTATTTTAAAAATGCATTCGTTCGAAAATCCAAATTAATTAAGGTTGAATCTGTCATTGAAGGCTTATGGTGTCTGTCGAATGTTTTAAGAAGATTCGACCGAATCTTTAAAAAAAAAAAAAAAGATTTGAAAGAATCTTTAAAAAAAAAATCATTACTGATCCGCCCCATGTGAAAGGGTCCTTATGCATAAGCCAGACCCATTACTAGTTCACCAGCATTTTTTGATTTTGATACCTAAAATACAAAACCCTTGCTATTTGGATGCCTTCTAATATCCTTGGTGTGCTTGGCTGGTTTGAAGATGGAACCATTTTTCAAATAAAGCAAATAAATGTAAACAAAGACAGGAAAAAGGAAATCAGTAAATATTTGGGGATATCCATTATCAGAGAGTCACCCACATCTGGGTGGAATATTAAACCCATGAAATTGGTTTACCCATCTCAAATACAAAATGTTAAAAGCCAAATGTTAATATTTTAAAACTTTTCTGAAGCTAAATAAAGTAGTTGCTGATCTTTTCCATTTTCCATTTTTTTTGTGAAAGTATTTAGATACTAAACAGCAGATATTCTAGTCTGGTGCATTTGTAACAAATAAAGATTTATTTTTTTAAATACCTGTTACTGTCAATTCTGTGGTCCTTCTTACTAAAAAACTTCCATACTTGAGTTCGCAGGTATAATTCCCAATGTCATCTTCTCTAACCTCCCTGATAACTAGAGTATCCCTTTTTAAAATAATGCTGGGCCTCCATGTCTTTGCTTTGCATTCCTGTTAAAACACATAACACAAAAGATATAATTACAAAAACATGGTTATTGTTTTTCAGTAGAAAATTATTAACACAATATAATATAACAAATTTGAATAATTAAGAATCTACCGTTTTGCAATCCAATTATAAAAAACAAAACAATAAAAAAGCAGCATTGAATTAACCCATTTTGGAATCTCATCAGCAAACATGGGCTAGTACAGAGGTATTGAATAAGGAGACCAAACAACAATTTGATACAACATTTTTATTTAACTTTGGTAAAATTGGCCACGGTGTCATCCATAAAATGTGGGGGCGGGGTTACAAAAATTTTCTCAATAAATAAATTAAATTACAAAAGGCCAAATTGGCTAAACTTAAAACTTTAAAATCAAATTAATTTCTGTCCATCCAGCAAAAGCTGGACGACTACTCCCCCCATACAGACGACCCCATGACTTATTATGACAAACTGACAGGTAAGGGTGGGCGGTAACTCGATGCTGCTTGTCAGGAGATGTGACTGAGCAAATCACCTCAGCCTCTCCCTTATATAGGCTCGTCCAGTGCAGGTTTTACCTCACGCGAACGGACCTATCAGAGAAGGGGGCTGCCGCAGCTGACCAATCAGAGGCTGTTACTACCCCAGAGCGCGGCAGCCCACTTCTCCCTCTGCTCTATCCCATGCAGGCTCAGCATACTGCCGTAGCCTCACATGGGCTAGTACAGAGGTATTGAATAAGGAGACCAAACAACAATTTGATACAACATTTTTATTTAACTTTGGTAAAATTGGCCACGGTGTCATCCATAAAATGTGGGGGCGGGGTTACAAAACTTTTCTCAATAAATAAATTAAATTACAAAAGGCCAAATTGGCTAAACTTAAAACTTTAAAATCAAATTAATTTCTGTCCATCCAGCAAAAGCTGGACGACTACTCCCCACCGGCCGGGGCCAACCGCGAAGCTGTTGGCCGAGGCCCCCCCACCACCGTGGCTGATTCGATCATGGACTGGATACCCATATTAAAAATGTCCAGGCCAATGCCTGACAGATGAATTTGGTCAACCCGAAACAACCCAGGCAAAAAACCCTCTAACTCGGAATGACGAAAGGAAGAGCCACCAATTGAAGGCATAAAACTATGAATCGTCCTATTTAGCCGTCTGCGGATTCTATCCACGTAGAAAAGGGTGCCGTGCGGCGACCATAACAGCCTGGGAACCATCTCAGAATATACTAACACTGAACCTGGGAACATTTGAGTTATGGAATAGAGATCCCTTTTCATTTCACATAAAAAGTCCCATGTGTTGAATTTACCCAAGTCATTAGCCCCCACGTGGATAACTATCACTTGGGGTTGAGGCCAGACAGAAGACAAATAAGCTAGGTGGTCTTTTAAATTGCGCCACCGCATACCTCTAACACCTGACCATAAAATTAAAAATAAATCAGGATCAAGCCCCAGGTTAGCAGAGTATGATCTGGATCCGGAGTGCTTGTAAGCCCAGAACACGTAGGAGTGACCTATGACCCAAGCGATATTCCTGGATAAATCTGAAAGAGAATCATAAAGTTAGAAGACTGGGACGAACATATAACTTATATCTATTGCTGCCCCACCTGCCCACTTTTTTAACCTTACTCTCTGAAAAACCTATAGAATCAGCTGTGGTGGCAGCGCCAATTCGGAAAGAATGGGAAGAAAATTGGTACCCAGATAAATTCAAGCGCTTCAAACAGGAGGCCAAAACAGCTGAGAACTGGTACCTAGTTAGAGAGGACAAGTCTTCATGAATAAAAAAGGAATCGTTACTCAATGGTCTGACCAAAAGATAATTACGAACATGAAACACGGGACAGATAGCCTCATTAGGAGAACTGGATAAAGAAAACCACTGGCCAACCTGAGAGGACTTTGATCTGGACAAAAACAGACGGACAGAACCGACGTCAAACTGAACATGAGAAAAACGGAGAAATGAAAAAGCGTTTCTATTTGCTGCAGTAAACTCACCTAACCGAAGGGCTCCAAAGAATGCTATAGAGAAAGCAGCCTTAAAAAGCAAAGATTCGAAATTGGATGAGCAGACATCTTGAAGGATCTGAAGAAGATCGATCAAAATGGGGATAGATATGGGAATGACCTGAAAGAAAGAGGTAAGAGCAGGAAGGCCTGCAAACTTAAGGAAAAAAGAAACTCCAGCCAATATTTTACCTATGGAAGCCGGGGACAGATTAGACTGAATGAGAAAGGACAAAAAAGACAAAGCCACGTAAGAAGATACATCTAGTGGATCCAAACCCAATGGTTGACAGAAAGAGCACCATTTGTGCCATGAAAGCCTATAATCCCTCCAGGTGTTTTCCGCTACTGAAGCCTTGAGATTCCGGAATATTATTCCCAAATTAAGCCCCAGAGGAAGTCTGGGCAAGGGGTGCCATGTTGATCCGCTGATGGCGCCAACTCTCGGAATCTCTTGAACTGTGAACGAGATAAAGAATCTGCTATGTTATTTTCTTTACCTGCAATATGCTCAGCTCTCAACCATATATTACAGTTCATACAATGAAGTACAAGGAAACGCAATAACCTCAGAACGGGATCAGACTTAGAGGACAGAGTATTGATGGCAAAAAAGACACCTTTATTATCCGTATGAACTAAGATTCTACGATTCCTAAAGATGTCTTCCCACACAACCACCGACATAATCACTAGAAAGAGCTCCAACAGAACTAGATTTTGAAGTATCTCCTTCTGGAGCCAATCAGGGTGCCAGGACTGGGCGCACCAGCGCCCATCCAAGAAAGCCCCGAACCCAGCAGAGCCAGCTGCATCGGTGAAGAATTCCAACTGAGAACTATTAATAAAGTCCATTTGCCAGGCCGAGGAACCATTAAACTCATTTAAAAAAGCATCCCAAATTCTTAGATCATCCTTGATGCTTTTTGAAATTCGGAAATGAGCGTAAGGGTTCACCATACCTTTTATGGCTAACGAGAACCTGCGCGAAAATACCCTCGCCATAGGGATGACTCTGGCTGCAAAAGCAAAAAGACCCAGCAAAGATTGTGCCTCCTTTAAGCACACCTTCTTACTGACAAGAAAGGTTGCAATCATAGACTTCATTTTATGTATCTTCTGTTGTGGCAATCTGAATTCCATTCGTTCGGAGTCAACCGTGATCCCCAAAAATTCAATAACTGTCGTGGGAAAAAACTGTTTTCTCCTGGGCCAGAGGCACGCCAAAGTCATGACAAACGTCAAAGAAAACCTGTAAAGCTTCCATACACACTGATGACCCCCGGGGACCTAAAAACAAGAAGTCATCTAGATAATGTAGGATAAGGCCTTGAGGGATAACGACTGACACGACCCAATGTAAGAAGGAGGAAAAAGCCTCGAAATAAAAGCATGACATAGAAAACCCCATTGGCATGCATTTATCAAAATAATATTTATTCAAAAATTGAAAACCCAAAGAATTGAAGCCTTGTGGATGCACGGGAAGAAGGCGGAAAGCCGACTTAATATCAGCCTTTGCTAGCACAGCCCCTTGCCCTGCTTGCCTCAAAAGACACAAAGCCTCGTCAAATGAGGCGTAGCAGACTGGAGCCTCCACAGAGGCAACTTCGTCATTGAGTGACGAATGCGGTGGGTAAGATAGGTGGTGGATCAGTCTGAACGCACCCAGGTCTTTCTTGGGTACGATGCCCAAAGGGGACAACCGGAAATTAGAGAATGGCGGGTCATTAAAGGGGCCAGCCACCCTACCCTCAGACAATTCTTTGCAAATTTTCTCAAGCACTAAGTTAGAGTGCATGGATACCGATAGTAAATTTTTAACTGGTGTACACCCTGAACCAGTAAAGGATGGCACTAAGAAACCATTGGCAAAACCTTCAGTTAGCAGAGCCGCCATCCTGTGGTCTGGATAGCGCTCGAGCCATGGGCGCATTCTTGCCAGGCTCACCGGAGTCGGGGCCTTTCCCATGTGTGTCCTTGGGTCCTGAATGAGAGGAACTAGCGGCAGCTTTAAACATCTGCTCGCCGCGTGAGTACCGCCACAATAAGAACACTCATGTTTGTATCTACAATTCAATAAGAATTTACATTGACCCTCATTGAATGCAAAGCATACACCCTTCCTGACTGGACTCTGACCATTTGAAGCGGGGCGAGGGGTGAACTGGGGCCTAGGTGGCAGCATAAGGTTTAACCATAAACCAACGTCCTTAGCCCCCCAATGCAGCGATGGGTGCACAGCTAGTTTTTGACGGAAATTCTCGTCATATGAGAACCATGCGGAGCCGCCAAAGTGGCGAAAGGCCTCCGCAATAATATCCAGGTGTTGGAATAAACCTGAGCACTTCCCCGGGAAGCGTTCTCCCATAACTGCTGAATAGATACAGAACGCTTGCAGCCAGTTTTGAAATGTCTTAGGAACCGCTCTCCTCCTATCTTCCTCTGTTCTTTCGCTGGACTGCCTGTCAGATTTAGCCAAAAACTCCTTAGAAGCAGGGAGAAGTGATAATATATCGAGATATTCACCCCTCCAAATTTTTTCTTTGACTGACTTAGACAGATGAAAACCCAGCGGGGATAAACTGCAAGGGAGGGGTTCCTTAAAGGAAGACTCGCTGACCATAGCAGCCGAGGATCTGAGGGGTAAAGTATTATTAACAGCAGGACACCTCACACTCGATCTGATAGTAACATCCTTATTTAGCAGAGAGGGATGACCAGCCTCATGCCACACCACACCAACCTCCTTAACAGCAGGACACCTCACACTCGATCTGACAGTAACATCCTTATTTAGCAGAGAGGGATGACCAGCCTCATGCCACACCACACCAACCTCCTCCATATCAATAGCATTATCGCTATTTTCAGCACCAGTTTCCTGTGCACTCTGACTTACTGTGCATGCCTGAGTACTCAGACTCTCACCTGGTTGCACATACATATTTACATTTTGTGAGGTAAAATCCGCATCATGTATACCTTTGAACTGCTGCACAATGACAGACAAAGATTCAATTAGACTAGAAAATGCAGATAACTGGTTAACATTACTGAAAACAACTTCAGGTAAAACATGCTCACCCAAATCCCCAGGAGGGGGGGAAGAGGCAGCGCTGCTCCCTTGCTGGCAAGAAGCACCTCTTGTTGCAGCTCCCTCAGCTTGAGGAGCTAAATTATTGGTCTTACATTTCTTTTTTCTTCCAGGCTGTTTCCTGGGGGCGCCCACGCTCATCTCTGGTACTGCAGCTGGGCTGACAGATAAAACAGAGCCACTCTCCTCAGACAGGCAACGCTTCAGCCACTCTTCACCTCCCCTGCTCTCCGCCTTCTCTAGGAGTCTACATAAGAGCTCCTCACGGCTGTCCTGCACAGCGCGCTTCATCCTGAGAGAGAGGGAGAGGCGGGCGATGCTGCCTGTCAGGAGATGTGACTGAGCAAATCACCTCAGCCTCTCCCTTATATAGGCTCGTCCAGTGCAGGTTTTACCTCACGCGAACGGACCTATCAGAGAAGGGGGCTGCCGCAGCTGACCAATCAGAGGCTGTTACTACCCCAGAGCGCGGCAGCCCACTTCTCCCTCTGCTCTATCCCATGCAGGCTCAGCATACTGCCGTAGCCTCACATTCTGCGTCCAAATCCAATCATTCACTGTTGATTGCTGCATAAGCAAATGCATGCATGTGGTCATGATTAGCTGCAGCTTTCGGCAACCTCTCATTGCTTTAAATTGGTCTGCCTCCTGCAGCTAATCACTGAAAACCCCAACAAATGGGGTTCTCGAAAGTATTCAGTGTTGTGCCCACTTGCAGGTGTGAATGTAGCCTTAACAATCATAGCTATTTTGTCTATTCTTTCAATCTTAATAATAAATCTTTATTTTAAAGGTGTTGGGACCCAACTCTGCCCCTTGCAGGCAATAAGGGAGAGCTTATTCTCTCTTCAGTGAACCGGATTTGCAACTGTGCATGAGGCAGCAAGGAACTTTCAGTGCCTGTTCCAGCATCATTACCAGATGTGTTCCAGGATAACCAGATTACCAATAGTGCATTGTGGATTTATGTAGTACACAATGTCTAGATTCAAAAACAAAAAAACAAACATATTGCTTGTTTTCCTATAAAGCACCTGGCCTATTTAAAATATGCTGTATTGGGAGAAGATTGACCAGGAATGTCATATCTGCCCTTTAATGCTCTCTTTACCTTTTTTTTGGACCTATAACACTGTGTGGATAACACTGTGTGGATAACAGGTATGCAACAGTGGGCACAGTATTTCTCTCATGACAGGTTGGGCAAAAGGGGTTCTTCGAAAGGTAGCAACATTTTATTTTTTAGATATATGTATCACTTCCTTGTTTACACCCTTATAATCTCTCGCATTGACAACTACTATTTCTTTCCTTTTAGAATACCAAAAACAAGTGTATCACCTCTACAGGCTATAATAAATGTTGCAGGACTACTTTCCTATCTTTCCTACTTTCATGTGCTGTCCCTCTCTAACAATCTCTTTGGTGCTTTCCAATTACCTTGGGAATAAAATTACATTTACTATTTCTGTTTTATGATTTCTGTTGCCCACTCTCCCCTCTATTCTCTGAAAATTTTTCCCCTCGTCCTAGTAGAAAAGCCTCCTCCTTAAAATCTTTAACCACTTGACCCCCGGGCCATTGTCAAATGACGGCTTCACGGTGGCTCTGAAAATCCAACAGGACATCATATGTCGTCCTGGATTCCTCCGGCCACTGGGGGGCGCGCGAGCACGCAGGCGGCAGCGCGCGCACGCCCGGCGCGTCCCCGAGATGCCGATGCGCGTGCCTGGCGGTTGCGATGTCCGCCAGGTACCCGCGATCGGTAATGACAGAGCAGGGACGTGGAGCTCTGTGTGTAAACACAGAGCTCCACGTCCTGTCAGGGGAGAGAGGAGACCGATCTGTGTCCCTTGTACATAGGGACACAGCATCGGTCACCTCCCCCAGTCACCCCCTCCCCCCTCTCCCCACAGTTAGAACACAATACAGGTACACATTTAACCCCTTCCTCACCCCCTAGTGTTAACCCCTTCAATGCCAGTCACATTTATACAGTAATTAGTGCATATTTATAGCACTGATCACTGTATAAATGTGAATGGCGCCAAAAATGTGTCAAAAGTGTCCGATGTGTCCGCCATAATGTCGCAGTCCCAATAAAAAAATCGCAGATCGCCGCTATTACTAGTAAAAAAAATAATAATAATGATAATAATAATTCTGTCCCATATTTTGTAAGCGCTTATTGCGATTTTTTTTTTCAAAAATATGTAGTAGAATACGTATTGACCTAAACTGAGAATTTTTTTTTTTTTATTGGGCTATTTATTATAGCAACAAGTAAAAAATATTATTTTTTTTTTCAAAATTGTTGCTATTTTTGTTTATAGCGCAAAAAAAATAAAAACCGCAGAGGTGATCAAATACCACCAAAAGAAAGCTCTATTTGTGGGGAAAAAAAGGGCGTCAATTTTGTTTGGGAGCCACGTCGCATGACCGCGCAATTGTCAGTTAAACTGACAGAGTGCCGGAAGCTGAAATTTCACCTGGGCAGGAGGGGGGTATATGTGCCCAGTAAGCAAGTGGTTAAACAGTCCACAAAATCTTGTCTCTTTAGATTTTTACCTATCAACCTTTCACTCTGCTCCAGTCACCTGTAGTCATTGCTATCTAGCCTATTATATCTAATTTGTTTTCCTTCTTTTACACTGTAAATATAGAGAGAACCTTCCTCTCCCTTATCACCATACCTAGGCATTAGCTTTGCCTGGAGTCTGTAATCTTCCTCTCGTCTTATTTATAATTTAATGTACATGTAAAGTATTATATTTCTGTTTTTGCAAAGGATAGTAATGGCTGTTTTAGACACATCTGTGCTTAGATTGTGGAATAATATTATCCATAAGTTGCAGAGCCTTATGTATTAGATGTAGTCCATTCCTGCATATATGTGCTCTGATACTATTTTAAGCCTTATATACATTTTTACATTTTGCTATTTTGCTGTTCTGCTGTTCTGCTAGCTAAAGTCCTATACTTTTCAGTGACTTCCTCTTATGAACTTACCTAATTCTGAGCCATCACCTCTGACCCTGTTGCTAAACCCACTGCACCATTGCTTGCACACAATTACAGCATGCAAATAGCACAACAACAAAAAATTGTGAGAAGAGAAATTACAGAAAACTGTGTAAAAATTGCCATATCTGACTCTAAGAATATATTAAAAACTTGGATAAATGTTACATTGGATTCATTTTCAAACTTTAGCATCGCTGCAATGCTTCCTGCATAGTCTTGACAGGTCACTGATTGATTTTACATGTATCTTGAAGCTATATATTCTAGGCAGAAATATTTTTGATGATTGAAAAAAGTATCACTTTTGCTGGCAGGCAACAAGCCTGTACTGTACTTCTGAGTGTTCCTTGCCCCTGAGGAAACCTCAGCTTCCACTACACACCAGAATGTGCAACATCAGATTCAATTTAAAGATTTTGACACAGCAAGAACATAAATTGTCTTTTTATTTTAGGGATGGCAATTTTGGATTTTTATTTATTTTGGGTTATTTTTTGTTGAAAGGGGATACGTTTTTGGTGTTTAAAGCACATTTTGGGGTGCTAAAAGCAGCTTTTACTTACTACTGACCATCTGTATTTTGAGCTACCTTTTGTTCACAACAGGCCAATGCATAATTTGAAAGAAATATAACGAAATTCATGAACAATTTGTACCTAATCCACTTTACGATATATCGCTCACCTATCCCCATAGATAAAATAAAAGTTAGTCATACCATGGCTAGACCTATTATCCCAAATAAAACTCTCTTGCTGCTGGCTAATTGTATACTGCTAGTTTCTCTGTGGTATCTTCATTGTTGTAGTGCTTGATCATTAGTAAAATCAGGCCTGGTCTTGCCATTTAAAATTGCCTTGTTGCTGGACAATTTTTCGCTGTTATATCATCTGTGGTTTCTTAATTTGTGCAGCAAAAACTGTACCTCTATTCTTTTTCTCTGGTATGTATTAGAAAATTCTCCCTCATTAAAACCATTAAAAGTATTTTTTTTATTAGTTACCAATAAATGCTTTTTTTTCAAAATAAAATAAATCAGATTGAGGTGTTGTTGCTGTATGTTAGCTAAGCTAATTGTATAGGAAATAAATCAATAAATCAATTCCATGGCCAAATATGCACTGTCAGTGTACGCTGTGGCTGAGACAGTTGACCTTGAATCCCCATGAAAAAAACCTTTCTCCTCTGTATCATGAAAACCAGTATTATAGGACTGCTGATCCTGTAAAGAATACAATTTTCATGGACTGTCTCAGCCATAGTTTACACTGATGCAGTGTACATTTGCCCATGGAATTGATTTATTTCCTATACAATTAGCTGAGCTAACATACAGCAGCAACCCCTCAATCTGATTTATTTTATTTTGAAAAAAAAAAAGGCTTGTATTGGTAACTATTTTGCTGAAATTTACCAGAGAAAAAGGAAAGAGGTAGAGTTTTTTCACCAAAAATTAGGAAACCACAGATGATATAACAGCAAAAAATTGTCCAGAAACAAGGCAATTTTAAATGGCAAGACCAGGCCTGGTTTTACTAATGATCAAGCACTACAACAATAAAGATACCACAGAGAAAATAGCAGTATACAATTAGTCAGCAACAAGAGAGTTTTATCTGAGATAATAGGCCTAGCCATGGTATAACTAACTTTTATTTTATCTATGGGGATAGGGGCGCACTGAAGGTGAGCGATATAAAGTAAAGTGAATTAGGTACAAATTGTTCTTGCATTTAGTTATTTTTCTTTCAAATGATGCAGTGGCCTGTTGTGATCAAAAGGTAGCTCACAATACAGATAGTCAGTAATAAGTAAAAGCTGCTTTTAGCACCCCAAAATGTGCTTTAAGCACCCAAAAACGTATTAACTTTCAGAAAAAAATAACAACAAAATAAGTAAAAATCCCAAAATGCTATCCATGAAAGAAAAAGACAATTTATGTTATTTAACCACTTAAGGACTGGGGGTAATTTACTCCCTTGGGGCCAGATTCACGTACCCGCGGCGCAGCGTAACGTAACCCGTTTACGTTACACTGCCGCAAGTTTTCAGTCTAAGTGCCCGATCCACAAAGCACCTACCTGGAAATTTGCGGCGGTGTATCGTAAACACATTCGGTGCAAGGTGGCCCAATTCAAATGGGGCGGGTACCATTTAAATTAGGGGCGCTCCCGCGCCGGACGTACTGCGCATGCTCCGGTCGCAAGTTTCTTGACGTGCTTTGCGCAAAATTACGACGCGCCGACATTTTGAGAATCGCGACGTGCGTAACGTACTTACGCCGGGGAAAAAAAATTCAAAAGCGACGCGGGAAAGACGGGCATACTTTAACATGGTGGAGTACTTTTACACCATATTAAAGGTGCCCTATCTTTGCGACGGGAATCTAAAACTTGTGACAACGTAACGACGGGAAAAACCTTTGTGGATCGGCGTAACTGCTAATTTGCATACCCGACGCTGGTTTACGACGCAAACTCCCCCCAGCGGCGGCCGAAGTATTGCATCCTAGGATCCGACTGTGTAATTCAATTACACCTGTCGGATCTTAGGGCTAGCTATGCGTAACTGATTCTATGAATCAGTCGCATAGTTAGAACGGCCCTAAAACAGAGATACGATGGCGTATCAGGAGATACGCCGTCGTATCTCTTTTGTGAATCTGGCCCTTGATGACCAGGCCATTTTTTTTTTGCAATACAGCACTGTGATAGTTTAGCTGACAATTGTGCGGGTTGAATTCAAAATAGATTGATGTCCTTGCTTTTCTCACAAATAGAGATTTCTTTTGGTGGTATTTGATCACCTCTGCATTTTTATTTTCTGCGCTATAAACAAAAAAAGCATACATTTTGAAAAAAAATATATATATATTTTTTATTTTCTGCTATAAAACATATCCAATAAAAACAGTTTTTTTTTTTTATAAATTTCTTCATCAATTTAGGCCAATATGTATTCCGCTACATATTTTTGGCAAAAAAAACAAACAATGAGCGTATATTGATTGGTTTGCACAAAAGTTATAGCATCTACAAAATAGGGGATAGATTTAGGGCATTTTTATTATTTATTTATTTTTTTACGAGTAATGGCGGTGATCATCAGTGATTTTTAGCAGGACTGCGACATTGCGGCAGACAGATTGGACACCTAACTGACATTTTTGACACTTTTTTGGGAACCAGTGACATTAGAACAGTGATAAATGCTAACAATATGAACTGACATTGTACTAATGACACTGGCAGGGAAGGGGTTAACATCAGGGGAGATCAAGGGGTTAACTGTGTTTCCTGGGTGAATTCACTTACTGTATGGGGGATGGGCTGCATGGGATAACACACAAATCTGTCTTCCTGCATAGCAGAAATACAAGATCTCTGTGCCACCCCCTATCAGAAAAGTGATCTGCCTTTCTGTCTCTGCAGAGAACGCTTGTGGATGGCCTGCTGGACCTGCGGATTGGTGGCTCTGCCATTGGACAATCAGCACGTGCCAACACAGGGCCTTGAACGAGCCTGACGTGCAGCTACGCCGATTCACACACCCGGGCCACCTTTCCACAGTGTAAGTTCGGTGGCTGGTTCGCAAGCAGTTAAAGCAACAAGCAATTTACCCTATCTAAAAGTCCTCTTAACATCAACAAATAAACAACATAGCCTAAAATAAATAAAAAATAAATAAAAAAATGATACCACCTCTTAAAACCAAAGACCAGGGAGGCAGGACAGCAGCTAAAAGAATAATAATAATAATAAAAAAAATTACACTAATAATAATAGTCCCTGAAACAAAAGTTTACTTTTTAGGGGAAGTTTTGCTGTAAAAAAAAAAAAAGTCTGATGTAAAATAAATTACCTATAATCCCACATGTCATTTAGCTGTGAGCAGCAATTAATCCTGACCTTATCCTGATGCAAACCTGACATGACCATAATCAAAAACTGGCCTGAAAGGCTGAACAACTACTGTAGCCTGCCTGGCGGTATTCCCGAATGTGGCTCGGGGTTACATTTCAGTAGACATGTGCATTCGTTTTCGTCCAAATGCATTTTCGTCCGAATTTCAGGTATTTTCGTTATCGTTTGTTAAAACGATAACGAAAGCACAAAAAACGAAAAACGAAAGATCTGACATAAACAAATGCTTTATTTTCGTTTTCGTTGCGGTCGAATGTGCCTAACCTTAACTCTATTAGTCCAATATTATTCTACATAAAGAGAAAAGATTCGACATAGAGAGAAAAGATTCGACATTATAGAGACATGAAGAAGAGTCGACATAGAGAGAAAAGATTTGACATAGAGAGAAAAAAATTGACATAGAGAGAAAAGATTTGACATTATAGAGACATGAAGAAGAGTCGACATAGAGAGAAAAGATTCGACATAGAGAGAAAAAATTCGACATAGAGAGAAAAGATTCGACATAGAGAGACATGAAGAGTCAAATTTTTTTTTTTTTTTAAAGATTCTGTCGAATCTTCTTTTTTTTTAGAGCATTCGACAGACACCATAAGCCTTCAATGACAGATTCGACCTTAATTTGGATTTTCGGACGAATGCATTTTTTTTACGAAAAACAAAATAAATAAAAACGAATTTTGGGAGTAACTAAATAAATCTATTTTTCGGATGAAAACGAAATTACGAAACAAAATATTTCAGTGTGCACATGTCTAAATTTCAGTACCATTAGCGGTAACCCCGAGTCACACTCAGGATTGCATTGCAGGATCCTGAAGCAGTATACTCAACTTGTACCCAGGATCCTGCGATGTCCCCTCACTATGTCAGCGGGCTGTGTCCTTCGCCCGATTCCTATGTGCCAGGCTCCGTTCTATGCGAGCGTCGTGATACACGGGGGTGGAGCCTGGCGGCAAACTCAAAAATGATAAAATTCACAATACATACAGTACACTGTAATCTTACAGATTACATTACTGTATGAAGTTATTTCATATCCCATTTGTCCCTAGTGTTTTCTCCAGTGCCCTGCATGCAGTTTTATTTTATATATACTGTTCTTTCTGCCTGGAAACTTGAGATTGTCCAAAGCAACCAAAAAGTGAACCTTTATGTCAAAAGTGGTTTGAGACCAGCTAGAAAACAGCGATAGTAAATAAGAACACTTGCAGAATTGAGCTATAGTAAATAGTGGGGAAATTAGTTTTATTATAATTATTATATTATTATTTTTTTATATTTATTTATAGTTATTATATTATAATTTATGATTTTGTGTTTCAAACCTTATCATACCCGGGATGTCACTAGACTCTTGTTTGGACAGATTGTGTTGTTATTACTAAGAATTACAGGCCTAAAATATAAAACGCCAAATGTCTATGCAAAACAATTGTACCGCTTTGAGACCCAAAAATCTGACATAATAATACCGCCAGGGTGGTTAACAATTAGCTGTGAAAACAGAGCTTCAATTCACGCCACACATTTAAGAAGTAATTCTCCCCCCATTGTGGCAATCAGCAGGGGCATCTTAGGCCCCATACACACGAGAGAATTTATCCGCGAATACGGTCCAGCGGACCGTTTCCGCGGATAAATCCTCTCGAGGATTTCGGCGGATTTTCATGCGATGGAGTGTACACACCATCGCATTGAAATCCGCGCCGAAATCCTCTGGCGATGACGTGTCACGCCGTCGCCGCGATGATGACGCGGCGACGTGCGCGACGCTGTCATATAAGGAATTCCACGCATGCGTCTAATCATTACGACGCATGCGGGGGATCCCTTCGGACGGATGGATGCGGTGAGTCTATACAGACCAGCGGATCCATCCCCTGGGATGGATTCCAGCAGATGGATTTGTTTGGCATGTCAGCAAATATTCGATCTGCTGGAATCCATCCCAGGGGATAAATATCCGCAGAAACAGATCCGCTGGAGTGTACACACCATAGGATCTATCCGCTGAAACCCATTTGCTGGGATTTTTCAGCGGATGGATTCTATCGTGTGTACGGGGCCTAAGAAGAGAGTTTTTGTGGGGTCTGTCCCACAGATGGAGGCAGCCTGATAGCGCAAGCAATACGGTATTTACTGTACCATTATTTCTTTTCCTCTAGACCTAATACATTTTATTTTGTATAGTAATTCCAGGGATTCAGCTAAAATCATTCTGAGTAAAGTTTTTAAACTATTTTTTTTTTTACATAATGCACTATAAAAAGTTTGCTGTTTCTTGCACAATGACAGAGACAATTAATCTGAATCAAGATTTGATTGTGCCTGGTGAATTATCTTCACAATGCAACAATGAATAACCTAAATTATGCTCAATTTTGATTTGAATCATTTGGAATGAGACATTTATCTAACTTACATTTATTACTCAGTTCTGTAATGTGTCCTTCATCTTAGATTACAAATTATATATTTATCTTTAATTCACTATAATCTATGCATTGTAATTGTAATACAGACAATATAGTGTCATAATTCTCACTTTCCATAGTTAATTGGATTTAGGATTATTAATTGCTAATTGCATTGGCACAATATTCATATTCTCAAAAAAATAAATAAAACAATGGTCATTCTATACTGGTTATTCCCATTCTTTCACCTTCTATTAACTTCACATGCTTATAGTTTTTGAATAGCGCTTCTTCTGCATGTGATCAGTAAGTTTATTCAATCTGGCTGCAAAGGGGTTTCACACTGCAATTACAGGCAAAGTTATATGCTCTCTTCAAGTTGGATCCATATAGTCTTTATTGCCACACCTTTCAACAGTGAAACTATTCCAATTTATGCTTAAAATCATTTTCCAGCTAAGTATTTAAATATACCTGCTGCTTCTGCAGCTTTGAATGATCATAGCAATGGTTATACATAATTTCAAGTTGATATAGCTTGCTAACTGGGATGCTTAGTTTATTGCATGAAGCTTAAGATATATATTGTGATGCCCTTTTTCTTTTGGATTCAGTATTGTTCTTGAACAAGTGTTTTTTTGCACATGTCATTGTGAACATTGCAAGCACATTTATATATTGAAAAATGTCTCTATGCAAGCATTATGTTAAAAAAAATGAAGCTACAACTGTGCAGTTTGATGGTTTTCAATTATTTTTTTAACTGATTGTTTATACGCTTGTGAGATTTCCATACATAGCATGTGAGGGGTTCATTGTGGATGTACATGCGATACAGTTATATTTTTTTATAAATCATTTTTTTATATATTATTGGGGTCCCTATGGTGTTTTACACAAGACATCTATTTGCCAATTTTAAACAATATTTGTTAAAAGTATATCTATGTCAAACTTTTTGTGTTTTGTATTGCCATAGTTACTGGGCCGGATTCAGGTAGGGGCGCGCATTGTTACGGCATATTTACGCTACGCCGCCGTAAGTCAGAGAGGCAAGTGCTGTATTCACAAAGCACTTGCCTCCTAAGTTACGGCGGCGTAGCGTAAATGGGGCCGGCGTAAGTGCGCGTAATTCAAATGAGAATGAGGGGGCATGTTTTATGTTAATTTTTGGTGACCCAACGTGATTGACGTTTTCCCGAACGGCGCATGCGCCGTCCGTGGAATTTCCCAGTGTGCATTGCTCCAAAGTACGCCGCAAGGACGTCATTGGTTTCGACGTGAACGTAAATTAGTCCAGCCCCATTCACGGACGAGTTACGCAAACAACGTAACATTTTCAAATTTCGACGCGGGAACGACGGCCATACTTAACATTGGCTACGCCACCTAGGGGGCATGTTTATCTTTATGCGGCTTACCTCTTATGGAAACGGCGTATCTTTACTGCGACGGGCAATTGTACGTTCGTGAATCGGCGTATCTAGTAATTTACATATTCTACGCCAAAATCAATAGAAGCGCCACCTAGCGGCCAGTGGAAAAATTGCACCCTAAGATATGACGGCGCAGGCCATCATATCTTAGCTAGGTTTAAGTGTATCTCAGTTTGAGCATACACTTAAACTTACGACGGGCTTAGATTCCGAGTTACGTCGGCGTATCTACTGATACGCCGGCGTAACTCTTTGTGAATCCGCCCCACTGTGTTTCCAAATCTCAAGGTTATTTGGTAACATATTTTAGTTATAGGTGGTGTCTATATGGTTTCAATCTTTCTGTTTGATTCCCAATGTTTTATATTTTATGGAAGATGCAAAGGATATGTTGAAACAAAGTCAGAAAAAAATTGTAGGAAGATTTCACTGCTGGTGTATCCAACACATTTTAAGGGATTGTAAAGGTACAAGTTTTTTTTCCTAAATAGCTTCCTTTACCTTAGTGCAGTCCTCCTTCACTTACCTCATCCTTAGATTTTGCTTTTAAATGTCCTTATTTCTTCTGAGAAATCCTCACTTCCTGTTCTTCTGTCTGTAACTCCACACAGTAATGCAAGGCTTTATCCCTGGTGTGGAGTGTCGTGTCCGCCCCCTCCCTTGGACTACAGGAGAGTCAGTATGCTCACTAACACGCAGCTCCTTTCTCTATCTGCAACGTAGAGAGCATCCTGACTCTCCTGCTGTCCAAGGGAGGGGGCGAGCATGACACTCCACACCAGGGAGAAAGCCTTGCATTACTGTGTCGAGTTACAGACAGAAGAACAGGAAGTGAGGATTTCTCAGAAGAAATAAGGACATTTAATGCAAAATCAAAGGATGAGGTAAGTGAAGGAGGACTGCACTAAGGTAAAGGAAGCTATTTAGGAAAAAAAACTTGTACCTTTACAATCCCTTAAAATGTGTTGGATACACCAGCAGTGAAATCTTCCTACAATTTTTTTCTGACTTTGTTTCAACATATCCTTTGCATCTTCCATAAAATATAAAACATTGGGAATCAAACAGAAAGATTGAAAATGTTTCATCAGGTCCAGTACCAGGACTTCAAGCACAAATATCTCACTAAAGAGATCCTAAAAAGATATAGGGACCTTTTCATACCAGAAGCATGAACAGAAATAATAAGTTGAAAGTGGGATCACTAGGAGATTCACTTCCTACATGTCATATTGGTTACTTTACACTTTTTTAAGGTTGTATGCAAAACTGATGATAATTGGTGATTGGTGAAACTTTAGCATTGAATCCCATTGAAGGAAGAATCTTGATAATAAATTCTCAGAATGTTCAGGCTTTTAGGCAAGCTATTGTTGAAGATGAGGCATGAGGATCTGAGCACTGTTATGAGGAACATGTACCAGTGCAAAAATTCTGTGCAGCGAGAAGATAGTCTTCTCATGTGGCTTTGAGTACAGCATTTGAAATACGTAAATCCCTATATTACATGCTTGGGGATGTCTTAAAACTGCAGGTGGTCTTATGGAACTGTACAATTTTTACTGTCTCACTGACAGCATACACTGGCAATGCATATCTGAATGTGGAATGAATTTCCCTTTGCAATTAGCTTTCCTTACATACAGCAGCACCTCAGTTTGACTTAATGCAGTTTGAATGTAATTGTTATTAAAACATAGAAAATGACTGCACAGGGTTCCCTCTTAACATTCCAACCAGACCCTTATTCAGACATGAAGGATGGGTGGCCATGACATGGCATCACTCAGGGTTTTTGGTTGTCAATTTAGATTACCGCAGCTAGGGAATATGTAATTTAGTGCAACATGTAAACATCAGTGAGTGAAGAGGATTCTTCATAGTGATTGATGAGGAATTCATCACTGGACACTGCAATTGACAATTTGGTGGAGATTAATAGCAATTGTGGGAATGGCTAAGGGGTACTAATGTACAGCTCTTCTCATTTTTTTTAATTCATTTCTCTTTTTATTAAGTTTTCCAATTCCATATAACATTTAACATTTCATTGACATAAGAAAAAAACACCTCCCTTCTGTTTCTTATATTCCTCCATAAGAAGAGAGAGAGAGAGAGAGAGAGGGAAGATGAGAAAAAAGGGGGGGGGAGAGAAATGGAGGGGGGGCAGGGTAAACTGGGGGCATCTGGGGGGGAGTGCTATAATTATAACGATATATTCATATATCTATATTTAGGTGCTTCAATGGTGTAATGTTTATTATGTTCCCTATGTGTCTTCTTTTACTTTATTTATCCGTGAGTTAAACTTATCTCCCTTATCTTAAAAGGGAGAAAGGGGAGAAGGAAAGAAAAAAAGGGGGGTGTTATCTTTTATGTGTCTTTTTGTTTCTAGTTATTGTGTTTCCTTATAATCTATCCATGTTTCCAGATCTCCCACTCCCCCTTCCCCTCCTCCAAAAAAAAAGAAGAAAAGAAAAAGAAAAGAACAAAAAAAAAAAGCTCTTCTCATTTACCTGGTAGGGGGCAGATACAGCATCTGGACACCATCTTACTATAAAGGGGGATTTTAGATTCCACTGTATGTGCCCTATTAAACCCCTCTTCTTTTGTTGAGGTTCAGAGGTGGGTTCAACATTAGGACAAGGATGCTTCACTGGGGGGAGGCATCACCACCCCCTTTGCGAGGTTCCCCCAATGTTCAATGGCATGTGGCATTGTCTGGTACAGTTTGTTGGTACAGTTTGCCCATGCTAAGTCTAGTCTAGTCATATGTCAACTAATTGTTGAAGTCACCACAAATAATAATTGATTTGTCTCTTTATAGTTGCGGTTTGCATAGCAATGATATATAGAATGATTTTTGATGATTTTTGATGAACATAGGGGCATGAATGTTCACTATAGTAATATAAATTGTTGAAGGAACAAGAAAGCATAATAAATCCGCTATTATCCTCTTTCTCTAAATCATAGAGTTGAAATGAGACAGCAACCAGCACTCCTTTTTTTTGTATCCACATTTGCAAGGAAATAGTGCACAAGTTTGGAGTGGAAGAATTTAGTTGCCTTAGATTTATAAAAGTGAGTTGCCTTAATACCAAGGACATCACACTTTTAAGTAATAGCTTCCTTTCATAGCATGGCTCTCTTAAATGGAGCCATTAAGCCCTTTAACATTGAGGGAATCCATTCTAAGTGTCTAAATGATATACCAGGGGACATGAAAAGAGATCTTAAGTCACATGGCTACTGAGTGGGATTATCATCTTAAGTAAACCATATAATTAAACAAAGCTCCCTGCTGAGGCCTGAGATTGCACTTTGTATCAGCATAATAATAATAATAAAGATCAGAAACAAACAACAAGAATCATAACAATAATGACAAATGTTGAAGCACACACACACACATACACACACACACAACTATGTAGGGGAAGGAAGGGCTAATAATGTGATATTTCTGTTAGGGGGTATATATCAAAAAGCAGTAAAAATATCCACCTGTTAATCCCCAGTTATAGAGCTGCTTAGTACTCTCTTTCAGTTGATAAATTTGTGTAATTTTGCCTTGAAAGGACATCAAAAGTTTAATAGGGAAGCTATATTTATAAGGGGTGTTGTGATCTTAGAGAACCTTGGAGGCAAACTCCTTCAGTTTCTGTGCTGTGGTGGGGGAGAATGGGTGAATGCTGCCAGTTAGGAATGTGGTTCCGGAAACGGAGTTACTGTACATACTTAGCCCCTGATTGTATATGCTCCTTAGCATGGTAAAAATGTATGCATGTTATTATTGCTGGGTTCTGTGTTTAGAAGATGTTTAGGTTTAGAAAGACTGTGAGCCCAATGAATAGTCATGTCCTGTAGTGACAGCACAGGGACCAAAGTGGTAAAAAACTGCTACATGTAAGGTGTTAAATCAGACTTTGAATTAACTCAGGAATTCCCCTGATCTTAATGTTGTTCCTTCTGTAATAATCTTATATATCGGCTAATTTATCTGTGAAATGTGAGCAACAAGCTTGTTATAAGCTGTAGTGACATCAGTAAGTTATTGCTTCACATGATCAGTACGATCATCCAGATATTCTATTTGAGACTGAAGATTGGTGGTTGATTTAGACAGATCTAAAGAGTCACTGTATACTCTAACACAGGGATATGCAATTAGCGGACCTCCAGATGTTGCAGAACTACAAATACCATGAGGCATAGCAAAACTCTGACAGCCACAAGCATAACACTCAGAGGCAGAAGCATGATGGGACTTGTAGTTTTGCAACAGCTGGAGGCCCGCTAATTGCATATCCCTGCTCTAACATCATCATTAACGGTGCTAGGACCCCAATAGTGTATTTTGCTTACTGGTGCCCTGTGACTTGGAAATGCATAAGGAGAAGATGTACTTCTTTTGGTCCTGTGTCATGGCCATTTTGGGAATTCCTCCTGCTGGTACTGAGAGAAAGTGCCTGTGGGCCAGCAAGGTACTGCCAGCTTACTGTTTTTGCGGGACATGGTTTGGCCAGTGATAAGGAGGTGGTCACTTGTTAAGCTGAGGCTGATGGTGGTTGCTGAGGCTCAATATAGCTGTGTGTTTTTCCTTGCATGCTAAGCAGAGAAATTGTGCAGCCACCTCAGATTGCAGCCAGGCTGCACTCCCAGGCTTGATAAATTTTGCAGTTTTTTAAAAAGCAACACTAAAGATGAACAGGCAGATGAATATATACAAAAAAAGTAAATATCAAAGTGGATCTTTAAAGAAAATAAAAAATTATGTGATCTCGGCCCAGCCAATTAAAATGGCCAGTGATCAATACTCGGAGCCTGCCAGATGATGATGTCAGCAGCTGGTGGGGAGCTTCAGGACATCGCAGCACTGAAAAGAAGTTTAGTTCTTCTTTAATAGTTCAACAAAAATAAACATAAAATAAGCCAGACATTATGGGAGAATGAGTTAATTAGGGCTGATTAGGGGAAATTAATGGTCAATAAGGGGTTAAATAGAAACACATTTTTTTTATTTAGAATAAAATGCATCCTTTTGATCTTCAGATGTGTCTATATGTGTCTATAAACACTGTATTAGACAGTATTTTTTTTGGCAGCAGCAGCTGTAAAGGTTGTTATATTTACACAGCATTTCCTGGCCATCATTTTAAATTGCTGGCAATGTGTGGAAGGACAGCAGAGTGACAGAAGGGATAGGTACACTACATGTCAGCCTTGCAATAATAAAACAAGGTTGCTATAGAATGAACAGCAGCCAAACATAACCACTAAGCCTAAATCATCAACAACATAGACATTACAGAAATTAAAGACAAATAAGATAAGGAATCAGAAATAAAATAGTTTCCTAACTGACCATAATTTTTCTTTATGCAGGTTGTAGGTTCCCTATTCTTTTCTTTCAATCAATTTCAATACTGTTACACTGTAGCTGTTCTGTACCTACTCTTTCATAGTGAAGGGTCTGGCACATAACAAAGCCCCTAACTATTGGCTCTTCTGAGCTGGCTGGCTAAATTCAGCTGGGCTGAGAAATCCTAAATTGGTTCACCAGGACCTTAAGGTGGTGTTCCAGCCTCCCCCTCCAAAAATTAAAAGTCAACAGCTACACATACTGTCAGGGCTGCCATCAGGGGGGTACAGGCATTACACCTGTAAGAGGGGCCCGATGGTCCCCAGGGACTCGGCTGCCCCCCTCCCGTTTTTTTTTTTTTTTGCATTACACCTGTAAGGGGCCCAATAGTCTCCAGGGCCCCTTACAGGCCCGGCCCGGCCCCCCTTCCATTTTTTTTTTGTTTTTTTTGCGTTACACCTATAAGGGGCCAATGGCAACCCCCCCGGTTCTCTGCTCCAGGGGGGGGCTGCCTAAAGCTGTGTAAGGGGCCCCAAAATTTGTGATGGCTGCCCTGCATACTGTAGCTGCTGACTTTTAATATTAGGAAACTTAACTGCCCTGGAATCCAGCAATGTCAGCACCGCAGTCAATGTTTCCATCAGCTGTCGGTGCTTCCGCCACCATTGTCGATGAGGAAACCCTGATGTCCTTACTGCGCATGCGTGAAGCACCCTGCACTCTCCTACTGGCCCGGCAGCAGGGGAAGGAGAAGGAGGGGGATGAACTTCGGACATAACTCATCCCGCCACAAGGTCCAATGGAGGTGAGGACAAGGTAAATGTCACAAACAGGTACCAGCTCCCCTTAAAGGTGCCAAATGTGGCACCGAAGTGGAGAGAAATCAGAATTTTGGATGGAACACTGCTTTAATTATTTTTTTTTAATTTCTAATGGTTACTATTATAAAGTGTTTCTAAATGGGTCCATCCATAGTGACCAATCTGATGGTTGTTCTAATTTTATCAACTGTACTTATAAGGCAGAATCTAATTTTGACTCATAATGCCACTTTTTTTTCTCATTCTTCTTTCTAAAAGTCAGCTTTTAAAAATCCTAAGGCCAGAAAGTCTACAGTATTGCCTTATATAAGAAAAAAAGTATTTTCAACAATTGCTATCCACTTCTCGTCTCCTGCATTAAAGGAAACTTTTGTTGACTAGATTTTGCTGCATAGCAAACTTAAGAGGTATGAATCCATTTAAACTGTGAAATGGCTAGGGAGTTTATTTCTCACAGGCAATATAAAAGTGTTATATTTTAGTTAGTATTTCTCTTGCACTTTTGCTATATTACAACACACGAGTTTCATGTGGCACACTTAATGGAAAAGTACTACAAGTAAGTCACTTCAATTTGACACAGTTCAGATAATACCCTAAATAAAATATTGCCAGATCATAAAAAAATACAATTAAATGAGCATTAGTTTCACTCCTACTACATTAAGATTCAAGTGATGATAAAAAATGATTAAATTTAATGGTTGTGGCAACATTTATTTCAGAATTTAGCAGTAGAAATGTGTATTTCCTGAATACCTGTTGCCAAAAAAGCCCAGTTAACCCCTTACTATGCACTATTGAAATGCAGTCAGACTGCCCATATAAGAATAAATATGGAGCACTTTTTAAATGTTGCAACAAGAGTTAAAACTCTTTATGCTAGTAGCACACAGTGGAGTTGAACCACTATTCTCTCACACAAAGCTACAGCAATAAATAGCAGGGATTTATTTGGCCAATAAATCATTTCCCTGATCCACTGTCTTAATTCAGTTAATATTCTAATCCAATTTTTGTATATCAATTTTGGTTGGGCAATACACATGATCAACTTCAGCTTGATAACTCAGAGTGAGGCATGGACATTGAACATAATTATTGCCTCTACACTACCCACGTCTATATGGATTGGCAGAGGCACATGTGGATGTGTAGTACTGAATAATCTTCCATTTTATTCTCAAAATATGTTCTTCAATCTCTCTGGCATAGATGTTCATAGCAGAAGCAAGTCACATCTCTCTGGCACAATTTTTAATGCTACAAAATTTAATGTAAGCATTTTTTCTTTGAATCACTAACATGGCAATGCAGACTTGAATTAAGAATATCATACATGGGTGATTTGTGTCAGAAAGAAATAATTATACACTACATAAAATTTACACTGAGTTTATGTCAAAACAGCCACTCATTTCCAGGCCCTTGACCCTGGGAAGCCATTAGATCTTGTAGGAATTGAAAGCATTTTATTTTTTCTTTATTTTTTCTTTCTTTCTCCCCAATCTCCATAACAACAGAAGCATAATAATGGTCAGTTTATCAGTAAAATAAATGTTAGTCTTAATTGTAAAGCTTCCTCTAATAGACATTGATAATAATCCATTCATTCATAATTTACAGTTAACTGACATTGTTGAAGGACATATTTTATGGAGGCTGAAATGGGCTTTTATGGTACTGTACAAAAGCTTGAGATACAAAAGATAAGTTTAAAAATATAATTTTTATTACAATCACATTTAAAATACATAAATTAAAACAGAGAGAGACATGGAATAATGCAATGGCTCTAAATGGATGTGGTTACACTGGAAAATGTACAATCTGTATATTAATTTCTCGACATGTTTCACGGAAGGGAACACTGCTTCTTCAGGCGCTTTTTTATACAAAAATATGCACAATTAATTTTTTTTCGAGTTTTAAGATTTTATTGATGTAATAAAAGCACATACAAATATGGTAAATGCATTGGAAACATATTGACATATCTAGCAAGTTGCAACATGTCATTTGTGATTGGGTGTACATATTTAAGTTGTGATGTTACCTCAACAACAGGCCCCCACGGGGGGTGGTAAGGTGATAAAAAAATAGGTAGCAAGGGGAAAGGAAAACTAAAAGATTAAACATGTTCACTTTTGGCTTTTCTTTGGTCTTGTGATTATAAGGTAGAGAGGGTGTTGCTGTTATTGGGTCAAGTACATAAGATATAGTGTAGAGTTGTGGCAATTTAATACTCCTATGATTGGCTAGCCAGGAGACCAGTGATTGAGAAATTTGTCACTTTGCAAATGAGTTTTGGCAAAGAGAAATTCCATGTGGTAATGATCATTAATGGTAGAAATAAGGGAGGAAAAATATGGATGTGCTGCTATCAGGATATGTGTTATAGTGGGAAGGAGTGCCACAGGCCAGGTGGAGAGATCTAGACCAAAGAGAGCCATTTGCGGAGTCAGTTTTTGTGGAGTGTGGGTGATGTCAGCAATTAAGGTGGCAACATCTTTCCAGAAGGAGGCGATGATGGGACAACCCCACCAAATCTGAAGAATGTTGCCAGTAGTATCACAATTCCTTCAACAGTTCAATGATTGGGATGGAAAAATATGGGCAAGTTTATCAGGTATCATTTATGAAAGATTTCCATGAGGATTTCCCAATGGGATACATTTTTGGAGTAGGTAATAGGGAGTTTGAGGGTGCGGTACCAAACCTCGGAAGGGAGGGAGATCTGTAATTTTGATTCCCAAAGATCACACTGGAAAGTTTTCAAGTGGATGTTGCCTGGGAGAGGAGATGTTAGATGTATGAGATTCCTTTAGTCTTAGTGGATGGCTGAGTGCAGAATGAGAGTAAGTCTTTGGAAATTGTTTCCTCAGTGGTGGTTAGTGAAGATAGAACATATCAAAGCCTGAGGAAGATGTATAGGTTTTTTGCTGGGTAGGTTGTAAGAGGTTGAGAGTTGCTGAAAACTTTGGAGTTCTTGTAGCTGAAATATGTCCCCAATTGTTGTGATAACTGTTATGGTCCAATGTTGGATTGACATGTCGGGAGATAGGAGTTGCAGGGGAAGAAGTGGAAGCGATAATAAGGCATCTATGTGGATCCCTTTGGAAGTTTGTTGCATGCCTTTCCAAGTAGTTGTGGTGGCGGTGACAAAGAGCAGAAAGGAGCTAGGAGAATGAAAGTTCATCCAGAGATCTGCCAGAAGTAGATAGAGGGGTTGCGAGGTTGTTGTGGATTCAATCTGGAGCCAGGAGGGTGTAGGGTGAGATGTCCACCAATGTTTGGCTTGATCCAGGGTGACTGCCTTATAGTATCTTCTGATATTGGGAGCTCCCAGGCCAGAATAGGCTGTGGGGGTGCTCAGTAGACATGATTTTAGCCTGGGTTTGTATGAAGCCATATGAAAGTGTTGATAATGTTTTGGATTATGGTTAAGTTGGCTGGTAGGATTGGTATTGTCAGTGTCCTAAAAAAGTAAAGAACATGGGGAAGAAGGAACATCTTGGCCAGAACAATTCTTCCAGCCCAAGGTGCTCTGATGCTCGACATAGACGAACTGATAGTTTGGAGTTTCTGGAACAGTGTGGTAAGATTTGTGTGAAGGAGCATAGAGGATGGGGATGTGAGTTAAATGCCCAGATATGTCATGGTTGAGTTGGGAACCCAGGAGAAAGGGGACATTTTAGAGAAAACTGTTTAGAGTGAGGTTGGGAGTGAGATCACGATCATGGATGATTTAGAGTGATTCAATTTATATAAAGAGATCTTGCTACTTTGACAAAGTGGGGGAAGGGAGTGCAATGGGTCTGTGAGTGAGATTATAATGTTGTCTGCATATAATACAATTTTATGAGGGGTATTCCCTACTGAAATTCCAGAGATGAGATTATTGTATCGAATTACCTGGGCTAGAGTTTCAATCACCAAGGCAAATATCAGGGGTGAGAGTGGGCATTGTTGATCGGGAATGCATTGGAGAGGATCCCTGTGGTCCATACTTTTTGCGCTGGGGGTAGAGTAAAGACCTAATATAGCTTGCAAGAATTTACATTCAATACCACATTTTTGAAGTACTGCCTCCAGGTACTCCCAGTGCACCCTATTGAATGCCTTCTCTGCATCAAGGGAGATCAGCAGAGAAGGTGTTCAATGATGTTTGGCCCAGTGTATAAGATCCACATAATGTCTAGTTCTGTCTGAGGCCTGGCGATGTGGAATGAAGCCTATTTGGTCTGAATGAATAATTTGGGGAAAAGGTTGGGGGAATTTCTAGTAATTTGACATACAGTTTGAGGTCGGTATTAACGATGTAGATGGGACGGTTGTTGGCTGGGTTGTGGGGGGATTTGCCGGGATTTGGGATGGTGGTGACAATGGCTTCAGGAGATTTAGATGGGATTTTTCCTGTGGCTGAGAACCTATTGAGGGAGTGACAAATATGGGGTACTAGTTGCTTGTGATATGTTTTATAATATTCATTAATAAAGCCATCAGGTCCTGGGGCCTTGTGTAGGGGTAGGGTTTTTTTGGCTTCCTGGAGTTCTTGATGTGAGAAAGGTTGAGCTAGGGCTTCTAGGTGTTGCAAAGTTAGTCTTGGGAGTTGTAGAGGGGATAAAAAGTCCTGAATCTGTAAGTGATTTGGTTTAGGCTCAGTGGGTGAGAGACGTAAGTTGCATAGTTTGGAATAAAAGGAGCCAAAGAAGTTAGCTACATCTTTGGGGTTGGTGAGTCTTTGGCCCCGGCCATCTAAATTTTCTTATATTGCTGGGCTAAGATTTTCCCTGCTTTGTTTCCTTGTGAATACCATGTGAGTCCTAACTTTTTCACGTAAAAGTCAAAACCATTATGTAGGTAAGAACTGAGTTCAGTCTAGAGTTTGCGGAGCGCATTGAGAAGGTCTTCTGAGGGAGTTTGTTTGTGGCATGTTCCTAGGGATCTTATGTTTTCTAAGACTGTATTAATAGTGGCGTTGCGCTTCTTTTTTTCCTTGGTAAACTTCAACAGTATTCCTTGAATAAAAAATAGGTAGTGCAGCGCTAAAAGTCCAATAATAGAAAGTCCATAAAGAATCTTTTCTAAAGTGACTGGTGATGAGTAGAAAATCATGCAGGTGCTTGTAGCGTGGAAATAAGTAGAAACACCTCCACCAATGGTAGTAATGGCCGCTCACCTCACAGATATGACCCTCTGTTAGATAAGGTCATAAATAGCATTCCCATATGGGTATCTCCAATAACAAGGGAAATCCAGCAATGATAAAAAAGGTCTCCAAAAGGAAGGTCAGCAGTCAAGCATCAAATCCAAACATGAAAGAAAAAACGGCACATAGTGTTTCTCCGTGGAGACAGAGCAGTAAAATTTAATGAATAAAATGCACTTACAGAGCAAGGCACTTAGTCCAGTGCCAAGGATAACAGGCGTGTGTGTGGCTATGATAGCGGGTGACGTCACGCTCTCCCTACCGAACGTTGCGTCCCTGGGGCGGGACTTCTTCCGCTGAAGAAGTCCCGCCCCAGGGACGCAACGTTCGGTAGGGAGAGCGTGACGTCACCCGCTATCATAGCCACACACACGCCTGTTATCCTTGGCACTGGACTAAGTGCCTTGCTCTGTAAGTGCATTTTATTCATTAAATTTTACTGCTCTGTCTCCACGGAGAAACACTATGTGCCGTTTTTTCTTTCATATTTGGATTTGATGCTTGACTGCTGACCTTCCTTTTGGAGACCTTTTTTATCATTGCTGGATTTCCCTTGTTATTGGAGATACCCATATGGGAATGCTATTTATGACCTTATCTAACAGAGGGTCATATCTGTGAGGTGAGCGGCCATTACTACCATTGGTGGAGGTGTTTCTACTTATTTCCACGCTACAAGCACCTGCATGATTTTCTACTCATCACCAGTCACTTTAGAAAAGATTCTTTGTGGACTTTCTATTATTGGACTTTTAGCGCTGCACTACCTATTTTTTATTTACTCTCAGGAATTTTACTAATTGAATCCCAGTGTTCAGCTGCTTGTTTTATATGTGTTTTTATTGCGCTGATTATATTTTCTACACTTGAGTATTCCTTGAATGACACATTTATGAGCATTCCAAAGGGTGGTATTGTTATCAATAGAGTCAGAGTTAAAAGTAAAGAAATCACCAATCATTGCTCTGACCTGTTTCTTGATCTCCTTAGTGCAGAGTAGAGAGATTACTCCAATGGAGGAGGCGGAGATGTGTTGTAACGGCACCTTGGAGATCAGAAACAGGTCGATCCTCGAGTAGATCTTTTGAAAGTTGCAGTAGAACAAAAAGTTCCTTCCGTGTTGACATCTCCATTGATCAAAATAATCTTCTAAAATTAAAAGAGATGAGAGGGCTGTAGACCGTTTCCTCTTTGAGTTGGAAGTGTCTAGAGTAGGGTCAACTACGTCATTGAAGTCTCCACATAGTACAATTTGGTCTTTGGGGTAATGTTGGATCTTTTGTAAGATTGTTTTGTAGAAAGACTTTTGACAAGTGTTTGGGGCACAAAGGTTGACAATTATCAGTGGCCAGTTGTTAAAGTAGGCCGACAGTATTACAAATCTGCCAGAGGGGTCTTCTTCGACATGTGATAAGGTAAAGGATACCGAGGAGCGAACCGCAATCTTTCACTTTTTTATCAGCCCGAGAGTTATAAATGCAGTGGGTTGATGGAGGAAAAAAGTGTGTTTCTTGGACACATGGGCCCAGATTAACGTAGGGAGCGCGTATTTGTGGGCGGGCGTAACGTATCCTATTTACGCTATGCCTCCGCAACTTTGACAGGCAAGTGCAGTATTCACAAAGCAATGTTGCGGCGGCGTATCGTAAGTAGGCCGGCGTAAGCCCGCCTAATTCAAATATGGAACATGTGGGCGTTTTTTATGTTAATCTACTGTGACCCCACGTAAATGATGCTTTTTACGAACGGCGCATGCGCCATCCGTGAAAGTATCCCAGTGCGCATGCTCCAAATTAACCTGCAAAAAGTCAATGCTTTCGACGTGAACGTAAATGACGCACAGCCCTATTTGCGAACGACTTACGCAAGCGATGGAAAATTTGATGCTGGACCGACATCCATACTTAAAATTGGCTGTGCCTCAAATAGCAGGGGTAACTTTACGCTGGAAAAAGCCTAATGTAAACGGCGTATCTGTACTGCATCGGCCGGGCGTACGTTCGTGAAAAGGCGTATATAGCTGATTTACATATTCTAGGCGTAAATCAGCGTACATGCCCCTAGCGACAAGCGTAAATATGCAGTTAAGATACAACGGTGTAGGAGACTTACGCTGGTCGTATCTGAGAGAAATTATGGCGTATCTGATTCTTTGAATCAGGTGCCAAGATACAACGCCTCAGACTCAGAGATACGACGGTGTATCTGGAGATATGCCATTGTATCTCCTACGTGAATCTGGGCCATAGTATGTAAGTATGTTGAGCTACGGATTCTCGCCATAATAGGGATCATTTGAATGGGCTGTTTAGTCCTTTAGCATTCAGAGTTGTAATTTTAAGAAACATTGCTTAAGGAATGGAAGATGTTAAAATGACACAGAAAGATTATTAAGACTGTGGATATGTGGATATAAGAATGCACTATTTGAACAAGAAAATAAAAAGGTACAAATATAGTGGCTACCAGCAAACGATGTATGAAAAGGAATAGCATTCACAGAATAACTATGTATGCTGTAGAAGCTGCTTTAACAATGCAACAATGCAATTAGAAAAATAAACTGAAATGCTTTATGAGAGAAAAAAAAAGAGAGTACCAATGTGTTAGCTGCTCCTCTACTTACGAATAGTACATCCAGCAAAGGGTATACGTGTACGTGGTAGGTCAATTGTTTCTAAGTGCAGGCGGTGACCTAGGGCACGTCCCTGATGACCGCCATATTCGAGATTTTAAATGATTGCTTGTTAGTGGCAGTCTAAGGTGGTGGGTTGGGGATTATGCTCCAGTTATTGAGTTGTTTAATCCCATCTTTGGGGGGCAGGATGGAGATTTGTGGATTTTGAAAGGTGACCAGTAGTTTGGTGGGAAACCCACACTTGTATGTGATCTTATGCTGCATGAGTATTGTAGTGACTTGCGCAAACGATTTACGTGGCTGACGAGATATCATTGCACAGCGATATTTTAGAGAAAGGTTCAGGAAGAGTGTGCATGGACCTAGCCGCTCTCATGATGTGCTCCTTTGCCTGGAAAAAATTAACACGGCTAGGATGTCCCTGGGTAGAGAGCCTGGGAGATGTTGCGGCTTATGGATCCTGTGGGCCCTGTCTATGAGCATATCCTGTGTTTTTTACAGAAAAGTTGGTGCAGATAAGGTATTATTTCAGCAGTAGTTATAGCGCCTGGAACCCCTCTAATTTTTATATTATTCCACCTGGAGCGGTCCTCGAGGTCAGCAATTTTGAGGCAGAGTGGTTGTCAGAGTGTTCATCCTGTATATCCACTACAATATTGTGGGCTGTGGTGGCTGTTGACAGATGCTGCTAAATTTGTTCAGTGTGGTCTTCTAAGTGATCAATTCTGTCATGTAAATGCTTAATGGAAGCCCTGAATTCTCCCTGCATGTCAGCTTTTAATGAGAACAGTGTTGTTTTAATAGAGTGTTCTGAGTCAGGGTTGTCAGAGGTTGTAAAGGCAGCTAGAGACTGTGTGGGGAGAACATCAGCTGTGGGACTACAAGCTCCAGCACCAAAGAGCTTCTTCACAGTAGGAGGCTTGGCAGAGGAGTGTGCTGGGGAGTGAGCTGAGCGCTTACCTCTGTCAAAGGAAGAGCGATCTGTGTGTGGCTGCAGCTCTGGCTAGTTTTCTATGTCTGAGGCTGCATACTCGCTGGGTTCAGGCTGTGTGGGTGACAGCGGGTTGCTGCGATCTCGGCCGGTGCCATCTCGGGCCGGGTGCTGTACAGGCTTTATGTAGAATGCCAGAAGCAGGCACAATCCCAGTGATTGGGATCATTTGTGGGACATAATGTGGGGAGGGGGGATGGGGTGTAGTATTCCCCTATTTAGGGGGGTAAGAGGTTTGGATGGGCTGCTGGACGGTGCTGGAATGCTGTGTGGAAGAGCGGTTCAGGCAGGCATCATCTTCCGTGGCCAGGCTACGCTCCCAATATATACACAATTTTATAGGGCGATTACCAATCTCAAACTTTGAATGGAGAGAGAAAACATATTGGTCTTAGCATCATATAATCCTCAAGTAATAAGACAACATAGAACATGAATGTATATGCTGTGTAGTGATGTCTCCCACAGGTCACCTTACCCACAACGTGACCATGGGCACAACCCATTGAAGAGGTCTGTCCCGGCGGGCATGGGAGCCCCATACGCAAAAAGCATAGCTTTTAAATCTAATCAAAAAATAAATCAAATAGGTCATAATGGTGCTGTAACACTAAGCTAGAAAGATTATTTATTAAAACTAAAAGTTTTGTATCTGACATACCGTAGCAGTGTATGGATCTATTCAGGGGACCTCAATAGTATTTTCAAGCATGACCACAGCACACTGAGAAAATAGATAAGTAGTTTTCTGTTATTTAAAACACATACATGCACACAAGGGATTTACAAAGAAACGCAGGGCGTGGCCTGGCGAGCAGCGTGGATGGACGCTGAGTGAAGGAGCTCCGGTCCCAGAGTTGGAATAGAAGCTGCAAAAACCGTCCAAAAAAAGGAGTATGAGCACCCGCATCAAAAGGGGGACTCCTAACAGACAACTCAGGTCGATGGGTACTCCTAAAGGAAAGACTACACCCGCAAGCCTGAACAAATATCGCTACAACAGCGGGCATATGAAACCCAAGATGGCGCTGGCTCACAACTCAGATAGGAGAGACGACATGGAGGACGATGATGTTTCCCTCCCTGCCTCAGAGGACTCAAGCAGGGACAACATACCACCCGATTGCCCACTAAATTACGCCACCATGATGGAGATCGCGGCAGATATCAAGAACTCGTTCTCTGTTGCCATAACGGACATAAAAACAGAACTGCTAAGAATGTCAGAACAAATGGCGGTAAACGAGAGAGCAGGTAAGAGACGAGACCGAGCTCTTACAAGATTAGATGACATTGCAGAAGTACACTCCCAACAACTGATCGATGCCAACCGCCAAATAGAAGATCTGGACAACCGCGGACGTAGACACAATATTAGGGTGAGAGGTGTCCCTGAATCGGTGCTCCCAGAACAAATCAAGCCGGCACTCACAACCATCTTCAACGGCCTGTTAGACAGGCCTGAAGCCTCGCCTATCGATTTCGACAGGGCACACAGAGCACTGCGACCGAGAGCCCCTGACAACACACCACCCAGGGATATAATATGCTGCCTTCCCAATTACCCTTTAAAAGAAGAAATTCTGCAAAAGGCCAGGGTGAATGACCAGATCGTGTACAACGAGGTTGATGTCCAGCTCTTCCAGGACCTGTCGCCGATCACGCTCAAAAACAGAAGGGCCCTGAAACCCCTGCTAGAAGTGTTGAGGTCTAAAGGAATCAGCTATAGATGGAAGTTTCCATTTGCCCTGCAAGCTGCTTTCAATGGAAAACAATACCTCCTCAAGATTCCGGACGAGCTGCGACAGTTCTGCGAGAACCTGCAGATCGCACCAGTAGAGCTGCCCGACTGGTACGCAGAATTTCTACCACCCCCAGCCTTCATACATCAACCCCTTCAGCATGACCCATCCCCGGCCAAATCACCTTACCACGCTGGAAAGCTCAAGAAAAGTTACTACAGAGGCAACCAGTCCTCACCAGCAGCCAAGACTCCAAGATCGAGGGAAGCAAGATAAAGCACAGATCTCCTAATGTGGTGTGCAATGTAACAGCGCCTAAGAAGCACCCCTACAGCGGTTCCTTTTCCTTTTTCTTTTTATTTTTATCAGTATTATTTTTGTGTATTTACCAGTTTCCCGCCGGCGGTGAAGAACATACTTCAGCTCTACCAAAGACGCAACGACTCTATTACCTTGCACAGGACTCAACGCTCTGAATACTTCTCCCATACACACCACGTCGGGGAATCTACACAAGGCTACTCGGCTGTCTCCTGAAAAACACATTCTATCGCTCCGGGATTCAGGTCAGAGATACCCCCCACCATGCTCCCCAAGGTCCCCCCCCCCCACCTGCAGTCATACGGAAAGGCGCTAACGCCTCAATAGAAACTGGGAACCGAATACCCCCCCCCCACCTTGATTCCAATGACCTCTGTTAAATCACGTACACTGTATGCCCCCTTCATGGTTAACCTGTTTATATTTTCTTATTTTCATATTTTATTGATTTCAATATTTCTCTCCACTGTGTGTATTTTAAACTGACTTGCAGAAGATTTGTTTAGAGTAAACTAACATGATATGTGGTCAAGAGGTAAGAAATACTAGAGATACGCAGTTTGTTTAATTTAATAATTCCTGCAAAGCAAGGGACGCGTCGTACGGACCACGTGTAACCTGCTTGTAGAAATGCTATCAATCTGCTATGCTCCCCACACTGGCACAAACCCATGGCAGAATGATAGATCAACTTGGCCACGAGGAAGATAGGCTCTATTGAATTTTATTTTAGATAACTCTAGCAGTATAATACCTGTCTCACCCACTAGGGGGACCCCTAACTCTATCACAGATCTTGTCACATGTCATGATGAATGTCACAGTGATATAATCCTTAGATGATATGAGATATTACTGTGACTTGGGTTAAATACAATGCCTCACACCTGATAGAACATATAACTTCAATATTATATGAACAGGCACCCCAACAACCATCATATGGAGCCCAGATATTAGTAGTGACAAACAAGTCAATACATGAAACCTCCCTATTCAACTAATTTTCACCTCTTCTACCTCAAACGCTCATCAAACATTACAGTGTACTGTGCCCAATGCTTAACCATACTGCATGTAAATCTGGAGAAAAGGGTGTGCTTACTAGACCCCCACATGTAGACATGTCATACATGCACACAAGCCTGGGATACCCTTCCTAGAATAAAATATATACATCTACTTCTGTAGTCAGGAGACATAGAATATTGGGTGTTATTACCTAGAGGAGTAGATGACCTTCTCCATCACCACCTGAAAAACACACACTAAATACTGCATAGATCCTCAAGACTTTGAGACACTGTATACCTGATATTAAATTGAGAATATCATATATAAGAGCTGAAAACTTCCAACAGAGCAAATGTCAATAGCTGCCTCAATAGGATTTGGACATGGAACCAGTTCTGAGTTCCATGTTTTATTGTTATGGGCTAATACGAGCATGCACTATTGACATGCAAGGTTGACTCCGCCTCCGGGATCTACACCGTTATTATATGATCAAGGTTGTTTATAACCCCTGGTTATAACCGCTTAAATCCACATTTAGGGGACATATGTCCTAAATAAACAGTGCACACCACTAACTCTGTGCTACTTGCCTTCGAGACGGTTATGTTAAAACTTTTTTCTTACTTTTGTTCAACTTTACTGTTCCAACTCCAGACCACAATGTTAACTCCTTCATAAACCCAAGTTTTGTGTTCTCTTTTTCGGACCACAAGAACCCAACCCATCCACAAAGTGACCTCCCACACTCCCACCAGAGTCATCTTTTGACACTTTTGTCTTTCTCATAAACAAGAGTGTCTACGGGCCCTAACACCCGTTACCCCAACTAGGGCCGAGACTCACGCGAGGTGTCTGTTGGTGCTCCATACGGACTCCTCTCTACCACCCTCCCTTCCTCCCCCTCATATCACTTATCCACCCCACCCTCCCCTCCCCCCCCCCCCCCTTTTTTTTTTTTTTTTTCTTTCACCTCTCTTCTCTCTTCTCTCGCCTCCCCAACCCCCAACAATGGCCTATGCATTCCTAGGCAAATCTCCCACATTAATTTCACACAACATTAATGGACTTAACATTCCAGAGAAACGCACTAAATTTTTGAAAGAAATCAGGAAAACTAAACCTTTAATCATATACCTACAAGAAACCCACTTTAAAGGTCAAAATATCCCTAAAATAACTGACAATCTATACACTGTAGCCTACCACGCAACTAACCCCAACGCCAAGACAAAAGGGGTTTCAATATTAATTAATAAGAATGCCCCCTTTTCCCTCAAACAAACCTTGACTGATCAAGAGGGAAGGTACATCTTTTTGAAAGGAACATGGGAAGACACCCCTGTCACACTTGCTAATGTATATTTCCCCAATAGAAAGCACATTACTTTTTGCAAGAAAATCATCTCTGAATTAAAGTGTTTTGCTGAGGGATGTGTGCTTCTAGGAGGCGACTTTAACGTCCCCCTCTCCCCCCTACAAGATACTTCCACCGGTCACACTCATGTAACCTACAAGATCCTAAAGAAAATAAAAGCCCAACTACCATCACTGTCATTGGTAGACTCTTGGAGGTCCTCACACCCCACAGATAGGGACTATTCCTACTACTCTGCCCCTCACAAGAGGTACTCAAGACTTGATCTAATATTCATCACCCAAAGAGATTTACTCAAACTAGCTAGAGCAGAGATAGGCATCATTTCCATATCAGACCATGCCCCAGTTGCACTCTCTGTTAATTTTGTAACAACTAAGACCAGGGGTTTCAATTGGAGACTGAATGCTGCCCTGCTAACCGACCTAACAATACGGGACAGCATACAAGACTCTATAAGAAACTACTTTGAAGAGAATGGGGAACTAGATACGAACCCGCTGAACAATTGGGAAGCCCACAAGGCCGTAATCAGGGGAGACCTCATCAAATGGGGATCTATTAGGAAAAGAGAAAGAGATAAAGAGATTGCCTCGCTCTCCAGCAAGATAGCCCAATTAGAACTACAACATAAAAAAAACCTTTCATCCCAAGTAGAGGAGGAACTTGCTGACAGAAGGAAAGCTTTGGCACAACTGCTCAACTTACAGACGCAAAAATCCCTCCTATTTAAAAAAAACATTTTTTACGAACATGGTGATAAGAGTGGCAGATACTTAGCTAGGGCACTTAAAGACACGATTGCAACAATTCGCATTCAAGCCATTAGAAACAAGCAAGGCACTCTCGAACATGACCCTGAACGTATTGCAACACTCTTTCACGAATTTTACTCAAAACTATACAATCTTCCCCCACAACACAGACCTGCCAATGTTACAACCCCAAGAGAAGTACATATCACAGAGTTCTTACGAGAAAGTAACATGCCCTCCATACGTAAAGAGGACATAGAACTTCTAGAGAACCCAATCACACTAATTGAACTACAGGAAGCTATAAAATCACTAAAAGAAAGTAAAAGCCCAGGCCCCGACGGGTTCACATCACAATATTACAAAACATACTTACAAATAATTTCAACCCCCTTGGTCAGAGCTTTAAACCACCTAGCCAAAAACGATCACAACTCTACCTCATTGCTCACAGCACACATAGCTGTAATACCCAAGCCAGATAAAGACCATACAGAATGCGCCAACTTCAGGCCTATTTCCCTATTGAACATAGACATTAAGTTACTAGCGAAAATACTTGCAAATAGATTAAAACCACTCCTCTCCAAGTGATCGGCCCAGAACAAGTGGGCTTTATGCCCGGCCGGGAAGCGAGAGATAACATCTCCAAAGCTCTGAGTCTAATCCACTATGCCAAAAATTCGGGAATCAAGGGCCTTCTCCTGTCTACAGACGCGGAGAAGGCCTTTGATAGAGTCTCATGGGACTATATGAAGGCCACTTGCTCACACATAGGTCTGGAGAGCAACATGCTTAGTTGGATTGGCGCACTATATACTAACCCCAGGGCTCTGGTAAAGGTTAATAACACTCTCTCAAAACCAATAACAATCACAAACGGCACCCGCCAGGGATGTCCCTTATCCCCACTTTTATTTATCTTATCCTTAGAACCCCTAATTAGAACAATAAATAATTCTCGTGACATCAGAGGTTTCACAATACAAGATAGAGAGTATAAAATTGCTGCCTACGCAGACGACCTATTGTTCTTTGTTTCTAAACCGCATATATCCATGCCCAACATCCTCAAAATTTTCAATAACTTCGGATATATTTCCAACTTCAAAATAAATAACAATAAGTCGGAAGCACTCAATCTGACCCTTGAAACTAGAGAATACGATTTATTAAAAAGTAATCACAATTTTAAATGGGAACAAAAAAAACTCAAATATTTAGGAATAAAATTGACCCCTACAATAGATGGAATTTTCTCAGCAAATTTCACCCCTCTCCTGCAATCCATTTCCAAGGACCTACAAAGATGGTCCCCCAAGTTGTTCAGCTGGTTCGGCAGGGCCTCTATTCTGAAGATGACGATTCTTCCAAGATTACTATATTTTTTTAATGCTTTACCCATAAAAATACATGCCTCCTTCTTTACAAAATTACGCAGTGCTCAACTGAAATTCCTTTGGGCGGGCAAGAAACCAAGACTTAACTTCTCACAACTCACACAACCCAAACAAAAAGGTGGAATAGGCCTCCCAGATTTTAAGAAGTATTACATCGCAGCACATGTCACCAGACTTATTGATTGGCACTGTCACCAATCGACTAAAGACTGGGTTCAACTAGAGCTAACACAAGATACCAGCACACTTGCTTTCCATCCCTGGTCTAATACTTCAAAATCCAAAAATAAGAGTACTCACCCGCTAATAGCTGCGACAATGTCAGTATGGCACAGTGTAGCCCTGTCCCACAATTTAGCCTCAATACCGGGACCACTAACCCCAATAACTGACAATCCAGACTTCCCTCCAGGCCAAGGTATAATTATACCTAAATCTGTGTTGCCCACAAAAAAGCTACTTGCCACACACTGTCTCACCGGTAATAAAATCAAGACCATAGACACTCTGAAAAATGAGCTGGGGGGGGTCGTTCCCGGGATTCTGGTTCTATCTACAAATCCAGAATTTCTTGATAAATAGTAAACACAAATCAGAATATGGGAAAAAACCTACCCAATTGGAGCAAATTTGCCTCTCAGGAGCCCAGATCCTAAAAACGACCTCTCTTGCCTATTCATGGCTTTTCCAGACACAGGAACAGGCGCAAAATAAACATAAAGGCCAATGGGAAAGGGAACTAAACACCACACTGAGTGACGATCAATGGGAAAGAGCAAGTATTTTCGCCCACAAGTGTTCATTAAGCACGAAGTTCCAAGAAATATCCTACAAGGTCTTAACTCAGTGGTACATAACTCCCTCAAAAATCAGAAAATGGTCGCCGACAACCTCAGACACCTGTTGGCGGTGCAAGAAAGATGTGGGCACTTTCTTACACACCTGGTGGTCCTGCCCACCGATAGCTGATTTCTGGTCCCGAGTTATAAGATGCATCAAATCAATCACAGACACGAGTATCATACTAGATGCTGCAGCCTGCCTTATCCATGCTAACCACCTCTCGATTAGCAGCTACAAAAAGTCCCTCACAAGACACCTGCTGACGGCTGCGAAAACTTTAATCCCATTACACTGGAAATCCTCCAAATGCCCATCCATTAAAGATCGGTTAGACAGAGTGCAATATATGCACAAAATGGACGAATTAATAGCCATGAAGAGAGAAAACGCTACAAATTTCCACAAAATCTGGCAACCCTGGGTGTTATTTAAGTATACCAATGACTACCAACTGTTGTTAACATGAATAAACAGAATGTTACTCTTATCACACAATGATATGACTACACATGTACCTGTATATAAAAGTGCGGCAGATATAATATCAATCCTCCTGACAAACCAATGTACTGTTTAATATATAGACCAGCTTTGCATCCTGATAAATGATACACTCCTTCCCTCCCCCCCCCCTTTTTTCTTTTTTTTTTTTTTTCTTTTTCCTTCTCCTCCTCTCCTCCTCTCCCCCCACCTTTTCTCACCCCTCCCTCCCTTCACCCCCCATCCTCTAACCCCTCCTCCCCTCTCCAACCTCATACTCTGAAATGCACATATACGAATAGAATAATTACTACCAGATCTTGTCCGAAACCCCATTGCTAATACAAAATTCTTTTCTCTGTATAATGTTTATTATTCTGGACATCTAACGTCAATATTCTGTATGATGTAATTTGTAATCATTTCTTGTACATTAATAAACCTGATTGTGAAAAAAAAAAAAAAAAAGAAACGCTATTGTGTCATGCAAAAAAAAAACTTTATTATAAAACAGATGAATCGTAAAGCTGCATATAGAGGTATGATGGGTTGTGCCCAGATTGCTTCAAAATATTTATATCGTCAAATATATCTAAAAATAAGAATAAGTATGATAACAATAGAAAGTCTTTATAATATTGTCAAGAAGCAGCAGTCATTGGAAGTAAAACCAAATTAAACACATGCTCACCTAGAAGGTAATATGCACATGAATTCACCTATACTGGGATCCTAGGTCAATGGAAACAGGCATCCACTACAATCCACCACTAAAGTAGAAGCAGGGGGCATGCAGTAAGTTTAAAATGTAAAGATATACATGTATCCCGGGGGTTAAAACAAACCCCCATTTACACATACCATCCAGTTGATCCTCAAAAAAATCCAGAATAAATAGCTGGCAGAGCGACTATGTCACTCAGCCCCTCTATGTATATCTGCATACACATATGGGGCTCCTCCTGGCACCAGTTACACTGCCACAATGGCGTTTGACGTGACCGGGCCCAGCCCTGAAGTGCACAATGTCTCAAATCGGTCACTTTTGTATCCGAAGATGCACCACCCAAAAGACACAGAGTAGAGGAACCCCCTACGGATCACCCCCTTCCTTCAGAGCCGTATACCTGCCGGGAAAAAAAACAAAACTAGGCCATTGCACAAAAAGCAGCGCAATGAGTGGGCAAAGCCAAAAACGGCCATGATGGAACAGGGTAGGAAGTGCACCCCCACCTTCTAATTTAGGGATAGATTGTAGTGGATGCCTGTTTCCATTGATGTAGGATCACATTATAGGTGTATTCATGTGGATATTACCTTTAAGGTGAGCACTAGAATTATATGTTTGATTTGGGTTTACTTCGAATGACAGTGCTGCTTCTTGACAATATTATAAAGGCTTTCTATTGTTATCATATTTGTCCTTATTTTTAGATATCTTTGATGATATAAATATTTTGAAGCAATATTGCACAACCCATTATACCTCTATATACAGTTTTGTGATTCATCTATTTTAATAGGTAAAGCTTTTTGCATGACACGATAGCATTTCTTTGTAAAACCCTTGTGTGCATCTATGTGTTTAAAATAAAAGCAAATTACTTATTTATTTTCTCAGTGTGCTGTGGTCATGCTTGAAAATACTATTGAGGTCCCCTGAGTAGATCCATACACTGACTGCTACGGCATGTCAGATACAAAACTTTTAGCTTTATTAAATACTCTTGGTAGCTTAGTTTTACAGCACTATTATGACCCTTTTGATTTACTTTTTGCGTATTGGGTTCCCATGCCCGCTGGGAAAGACCTCTTCTATGGGCTGTGCCCATGGCCACGTCATGGGTAAGATGACAAGTGGGAAACATCACTACACAGGATATACATTCATGTTCTATATTGTCTTATTACTTGAGGATTATATGATGTTATGACTAATATGTTTTCTCTCTCTATTCATAGTTTGACATTGGTGATCACTCTAAAAAAATGTGCATATAATACAAAAAAGCTCCTGAAGAATTGGTGTTTCCTTCTGCAAAACATGTCGAGCAATTAATATACATATGGTACATTTTCCAGTGTCACCACAACCATTTAGAGACATTGTATTATTCCATGTCTCTCTTTTTTACATTTATGTATTGTGAATGTAATACAAATGATATTTTTTACTTATCGTTTGTATACCAAGCTTTTGTATGGTACCATAAAAGTAAATATTAGCCTCCCTAAAATCCTTCCTATTACTTGAAGGTACCCACCTTTAGATATTGATATTATGAAAAAAAAACATTGTCCCATCTTTGACTGCTTTGTATACTAGAATTAAAGATGTAGAATTAATGGAAAAATGGACAGCTAGACTCTATGACAAATTAGAGGCTCACAATCTGGTTTGGGAATTATGGCACCTCAAAGAAGATCCACTGTAAAGGATACCCTCTGTCTTTAACTCTGGCTGCTAGGTCCTCACTGAGGCTTTTGAAATGCTGCAATAGTTATTCTTTCCTTTCCCCACTCCCCCCTCTCTGTTTTCTTTTCATTTCTCTTTTTTTTCCTACCCGTTTGTTATAGCTTTTGCTATCTTATTTTATACATATTTTCTTTAATTTTAAATTATCTTGTACTTCAGTTGATAGGCTCCAATACTGTTACAGTGTTGAGGCTTCTTTTGTTATTTGAATGCTGTCACACTGCTAGCTCTAAGTCATTATTACTTGCTTTAAATCAGTGGTTCTCAACCTGGGGGTCAAATGATGATTTGCCAGGGGTCACCAAATCCTGGGCTGCTCCTGAAGCCTGCACCACTTTCCCACTCTTTTTGCGGTCTCCACTACAGTTCTCAGACCAGCAGATGACTTTGATCAAGAGCATCTAAGTTGGCAGATCAGAACTCCCCCCAGCATTGCCACTCACCCCACCCCCCCACCAAAAAGTAAGAGAAGGAATAAAAATAGAGAATACATGGAAGAGAGAGGAAAAGAGGGGAAGGAAGAAAGAAAAAGGGAGAGAAAGGATTAGAGAAAGAACAAGAAAGACAGCTAGAGAGTGGGATGGGGGGGGGAAAAACAAGAAATTAGGATAGAGAGATAGAGTGGCACATCCTAAAATGTACCATATCAGGTTTTAATACTGTACGAGTGGAGGTGACTCAAGGAACGCTAAATTTCCATGGGTTAGGGGCACAAGTTGCTTGTCTTGCCTTGGGTGCTGACAACCCAAGCTACGGAAATTATTTTACTGTTAGGGGTCCCCACAACTTGGGAAATTTTATCAAGGGGTCACGGCACTAGAACGGTTGAGAACCACTGCTCTAAATGATACACTTTAGTGTCCCTCAATGATGTACTGTACCTCTGTCATTGCTGGGGTTTCTTTATTTATTTTGATAATTGTCATGATTCTTGGAATGCCAAGGTATTTCTCCTTTGATTCTATTACACAGTGGTGGGTCCTCCATCCTGTCTTAAGGCTAACCCCTTCCAGATGGCTCCATGGTCTGGAAGGAAGGCATTGTTCTGTGTTTGACCGTTTGTTTGTTTATGTACTTTAATTATCTCCTGGGACTTCTCTGTGTCATTACACATATCAGTCTTCCTATTAAAGCTATAGGACCAATCCCCACTGACCCTGTTTCAAGTCCTCATTTGCATGGCCAAGAGGACCTAAGTGAGTATTAGAGTGTACATTTCAATTGACCAATAGGAAAGTAGGTTGTTTGGGTGGGATGTTCAAACTGCTATGTATAAAAGTGTGTTGTGTGCATCAAAAAAAAGGGGAGATTCCTGTTTGAACTTACATACAGCCTGCCTGGTGTTTGTTCTGAGCTATCACAACTGGATTCGAACGGCACATAGCTGGTAGCTAGTTCGAATCCCGGAGCATCCGATGACCGAACCATCAGATGTTGTGATCTGCAATCTGATTCAATAGCAGCAGAGGAGTGGCGGGAGAGTGGAACCAAGTGAGCAGAGGCTTGTTACAATAATGTTTGCCAAAGTGTTTTTTCAGTAATGCTTAGCATAACAAATATCTGTTCTGTATACGGTATATCTTTGTGCTTTCTAAAAAAAAAAAATCTGCTAACATTTTCCAGCTTTGACAAAATCAACCAATGTATCTTTCAATTATAAAAAGGAGCTCAAAAAGTAGTGTGCATACAAAACTGGGCCTTCTTTTAAAATGTCCAGCTCAGTGTTGATGGGCACCTGCCTCTTCGGGAGGCATATTATTAAAATGAAGGACCCAGTAGTGGACCTTTTGATGTGGAGATAGCAGCCCAAATGCCTGGTGTGCCTTCTAGAAATACAAAGACATCCTTAGAACATGTGGATTTCTTTGTATTCTCTTACTTAAAACACAGACTTCAAAGAAGATGTAGCATAAAGTGTAAGGTATTATTTTTACTTGCAATAGCTTAGCAATCTGTTCATTACATAGACTGCAAAACATTTTGGAGCATTGCAGATACCCATGTATTTGATAAGAGGAATAATATATATTCTTCAAATAATATTAATAATAATAATAGTAATAATAATAATAATAATAATTAGAATTATGTGTTGTAATGAGGCATTACATTACATTTACTAGGTACAAAGGTACATAATATTTATGCTGCAGATTTGTCACTTATAAGTAACATGAGTAAAGCTCATACTGTACCTTGTACCACTTGATTTCTGGCTCTCTGTATGGCATAATGAAATCTTCTATTTCTGGGCACAAGATCTCTTTGCTTTTGCTCAGCTCAGCTTTTTCAAAGTATTTCATCTTGGAGTTATAACAGAATCCGGTATCGTTGTCCCCTACTGTCAGGGATATAGAAACTTTCATGCAGTAAGTAGAATTCCTGTAAAAATATAAAAAACAGAATCTAAGCCTCTTTTAAGTGAACAGAGTGCATCCCGTATCCTAACTTTACAAGTTAGCATTTATATTGGTACCAATGTCAGCGATGCCTGAAGGGGTAGAAAGAACATAAGATGAATGAAGATATTTCATAGCTGGATAAATAATTCATCCTAAATGTAAAACTATGTGCAATATTGTCAAGATGGTTTACGTGCCATCCTTGGCTATTAATACCTAAGCAACAAGGCTTTGCAAGTGATTACAGCTGTACGAGAACAACGGCCTATTTTTAAAACCAACAGATGCAAATAATTCCAGTGAAACAATAGCATCCGCTTCTGCAAACGAGATTAATTAGCATTAACTAAGATTTTAAAAGGACATAGTGTTCATTTCTTTGAGTGGATTAAGAAGTGACTTTCATTTCATAAGTTGGCTTTTGTACAGTTGGTATATATTACTATCTGTTTCCCTAGGTGACCTTTCAGTTTTTCTATTCTATTTTTTTCCATTTCTTCCCAGTTAACTTAACTTTTATTTTGGATTACTGTCTACCCTTCATCTTTTCTTTGACATTATGATTATATTTATTTTTTTTCTTTTCATTTGAATTTTAATGCCTAAAAAAATTAATTGCAACACCATTTGTGATCTGCAGCAAACGGTCCTTTAGGCCTCGTACACACGATAGGTTAACCAGAGGACAACGGTCTGACGGACCATTTTCATCGGTCAAAACCGATCGTGTGTGGGCCCCATAGGTTATTTAAACTTCGGTTAAAAAAATGAAAACTTGCTTTAAAATGTAACCAATGGATTGCTAACCGATAGGTCAAAACCGATCGTTAGTATGCAAAACCATCGGTTAAAAACATGCGCATGCTCAGAATAAAGTCGATGCATGCTTGGAAGCATTGAACTTCTTTTTTTTCAGCACGTCGTGTGTACGAGGCTTTAGACAACAAAAGGTTTAATAATAGGGACTTAAAACTTGACAAAACGTATAATTAAAAAGAAGAACAATTCTGACATTGTATGAGGCCTTAGACTACATTTGACCCTTGCTGATCTTTTATGTACAGGAAAACCTCATATTTTTCTTAACCACTTCAGCCCTGGAAGATTTGGCTGCCCAATTTTTTGCGATATGGCACCGCGTCGACTTAACTGACAATTGCGCGGTTGTTCAATGTTGTACCCAAACAAAATTGACATCCTTTTTTTTCCACAAACAGAGCTTTCTTTTGGTGGTATTTTATCACCTCTGCAGTTTTAAATTTTTGTGCTATAAACAAAAGAAGAGCGACAAATTTGAAAAAAAAAAACACAGTATCTTTTACTTTTTGCTATAATAAATATCCCAATTTATTTATTTTTTCCTCAGTTTTGGCCGATATATATTCTTCTACATACATATGTTAAAAAATAATTGATTGGTTTACGCAAAAGTTATAGCGTCTACAAAATAGGGGGTAGTTTTATAGAATTGTTATTATACATTTTTTTAGGAATGGGGGCAATCTGCAATTTTTATCAGGACTGTGACATTATGGCAGACACATCGGACACTTTTGACACATTTTTGGGGCCATTGGCATTTATACAGCGATCAGTGCTATAACAATGCACTGATTACTGTAAAAATGTCACTGACAGAGAAGGGGTTAACACTAGGGGGTGATCAAGGGGTTAAATGTGTTCCCTAATGTGTGTTCTAACGGAAGGGGGGTGGGTGGGACTGACTAGGGGAAGAGATTGATTAGTGTTCATACATTGCATGAACACACGTTCTGAGCCGAGCAATCACGGGTGCTCCAAGGACGGGCTTCGGACAAACATGTCCAACGCCGTTGGCGTCTTAATGAGCTGGCGTACAGCTACGCCGGCTCGAGCAGGGGGGCAGCCTTCCACAGTATAATGGTTAAAGGAGGTCTATACACTTTCTTTTTTTATAACATCAGAATAGCAATACAAACAATAGCTTTTTCTAGCAGTCCAATATAAGCCTACCTGAAAAATCTCATTTCAAATTTTAAGTTCTGCCTATCTCCTTGCCCATCTCACAACTTCCTGGGTTCCCTGCATGCTTTACAGCTTATCTGCTATTTACTTTAAATGTCTTTCTTTACTTGCGCTACAAAAACGATTCATATTTTGGTTTACATCTTTCATGAACTACCGTATTTATCGGCGTATACCGCGCACTTTTTTGCCCTTAAAATCAGGGCAAAATCGTGGGTGCGTGATATACACTGATACTCGCTTCCCCAGCTGTGTTTGAACCACTGCGCCGACATATACCGAGCGCAGTACACTCGGGTATACTCGGGCAGGCTCGGCTCCACTCGTGGTCACATCCTGTGCGTCCTGTACGTCCTTTACGCGAGAGGAGCCGAGCCTGTCCGAGTATACCCGAATGTACTGCGCTCGGTATATGTCGGCGGAGTGGTTCAAACACAGCGCGGGAAGCGGGGATTCGACTTGGAGACAGCACGGGGGGACACCACGATGGCCGCAGAAGGACGCCGGACCGGACAAGGCCACCGATGGACGCCCTTGCAAGACACCAAAACTGTAAGTATTAAACTTTTTATTTCAAGGAATTTCAGGGCTACATTAGGGGTGCGCGCTATACGCCAGAGCGCGTAATAGGGCGATAAATACGGTATGTAATGTTTATCACTATTAATTTATGCTGATATGTGGACTGAGGTCTAAAGGCAATCTTTGTGAATTCTGTGAGTCAGTAGTGTCTTCTCATAGGGCATAGTGAATATTTGTTACAGAATTGACCTATAAATACTTCAAATGCTTGCACCTGCTAGAAATCACGGACATCACAGGGATTACTTAATCAAATGGGTGGGAATATCAGTGACATCACTGGTCATATTTGGACAATGACATTTACCAAATTTGGACATGGTCATATTTGGTAAATTATGTCACCACCATCCCAGTCTCTTCCCCTATATAGATGATGACAGTTCTGGGAGCTGGTATTTAGAGAGCTAAATTGGCATACTAACCAGCCCAGGCATTTCCTATATATTCATGTATATACAGTTAACCACCTCTATACAAGTCAATGGAATTTTAGAGTGAATGCTTAGTTTCCACTTCTCAAATGCAAGCCATTTTTCTAAAGTACTTGATAGCATGCTGCACTTTACTTATTTCTATGCCTGGTACACAAGCACACCATCACATACAGAAAATGTAATATTTTTTTCTACTAAAACTGTTTTTACAGCCACCAATCAATTTCAAACATTGCCTGTAAGTTTAAACTCTATTCAAGATTTATAAAAAAAACAACAAAACAAAAGTCGACAGCACAGGTTTTGGGAAACAGGCCTACCTCCAACACATGTACTGTAAGTGGCTCTTTCTACACTTGGTTACATAAAATGACAATGATAAACTGATTGGACTTTCTCATTTTAGCCTAGTTGCAATGAATATTGTATAGCATTACCAGGTACAATCCATAACCCAAACTGTTTTTATATATTTTAGGATAGAGTATGGAATGGTTAAAACCACTGCCAGATTATTATTATTTTTGCCTTTTTTGTCCCACCGGGGAGAAGTACCTGCACTTCCTGTCCCATAGATACAACAGTAGATACAGAGAAATAATGGTGATTCTCACTACTGGAACACAGACAACAACACAAATATCCCAGAGGTTCTGACCTTTCCCTACTCTACGTGTGGCTTTATAACACCTAAACTGATTTTTCTAAATCACTTCCTAATCCTTCAGTACACATATAAGTGGTTAAAAGAATGGTGTAGCAAAATATTGCTCAATTGCTATCGTTTTTATAATAACACAAAATATTGTCCAAAACACATATTACAAGAAAATAACTTAATCTATACTTTCTACATTATAGTCTTCAATTTTGTAAGCATGAGAAGCTGCTAAATTGCCAAAAGTTTCCTAAGTTCAATTTCTAACAAAATAGACCCATAAATGTACCTCACCATTTAAAGTTTGTCAGGTTTGCTATTTTGTGTTCTGGGACATAAACTGTATCCAGACATGATTAATTTGTACTGAAGACACTATGTGGTCTGATTCAGAATATGGAAGCCTGGACCCTCTGCATGAGAGCTGCATAAAAGACTGAAATTTTCTCAAACTGTTCTCTAAATTCACCTGACCCCTAATAGGTTGAAAGTGGAACCTGCTGAGAGTAATAAGGCATTTTACTGTACTCCTTCTTATTCTAAAAGATCTGTGAACTGACTGTAGATTAACCATAGCTCGGAACTGAATGTTCTCATATTGAGATTAAACTCATCTCTGCTAGCTGATTTTATACAAATATCAGACATTCGTATTAACTCTTGAAACAAAAGAGAAGATGGGGGGCCGTGATAATCAACCTGGGCCCAAACACTCAGAGGTAGTTTATCATTGTCCCTTAATTTGAAGGATGATTCACCTGCAGCAATCATTTTGAAAACTGGGCATTCAACACATATACAGTATATATATATATATATATATATATATATATATATATATATATATATATATATATATCAAATATGTATACACATTGGCCCAGATTCTTGTACACTGGGCGTATCTCTGCGGCGGCGTAACGTATCCGATTTACGTTACGCCGCCGCAAGTTTTTCAGGCAAGTGCTTTATTCACAAAGCACTTGCCTGTAAAGTTGCGGTGGCATAGCGTAAATCACCCGGCGGAATTCAAATTTGCCGGGTAGGGAGCGTGTATCATTTAAATGAAGCACGCCCCCGCATCGAACAAACTGCGCATGCGCCGTCCGTAAAATATCCCAGTGTGCATTGCTCCAAATGACGTTGCAAGGACGTCATTGATTTCGACGTGAACGTAAATGACGTCCAGCCCCATTCACGGACGACTTACGCAAACAACGTAACTTTTTAAAATTTTGACGCATTGAATTACGCCGGCGTATCTATAGATACGCCACGTAAATTCAAAGCTGCGCTGGCGTATCTTCTTTCTGTATTCAGAAAGCAAGATACGCCGACATTAGCCTAAGATCCGACTGGCGTAAGTCTCTTACACCGTCGTATCTTAGGGTGCATATTTACGCTGGCCGCTAGGTGGCGCTTCCGTCGTAGAATATGCAAATGACCTAGATACGCCGATTCACAAATTTACGTACGCACGGCACTATTTTTTTACATTGTTTACGTTAGGCTTTTTCGGCGTAAGGTTGCTCCTGCTATTATGAGGCGTACGCAATGTTAAGTATGGACGTCGTTCCCACGTCGTATTTTGAATTTTTTACGTTGTTTGTGTAAGTCATTCGCAAATAAGGCTGGACGTAATTTACGTTCACATCGAAACCAATGGCGTCCTTTCAGCGTACTTTAGAGAAATGCACACTGGGAAATTCCACGGACGGCACATGCGCCGTTCGGGAAAAACGTCAATCACGTTGGGTCACCAAGAATTAACATAAAACACGCCCCCTCATCCTCATTTGAATTACGCGCGCTTACGCCAGCCCCATTTACGATACGCCACCGTAACTTAGGAGGCAAGTGCTTTGTGAATACAGCACTTGCCTTTCTAACTTACGGCGGAGTAGCGTAAATACGAAACGCTGCGCCGCCGTAACAATGCGCGCCCCTACCTGAATCTAGCCCGTTGATTTTTTCCATGACATGAAAAATGGTCGTGTGTACGCGGCTTCAGAAAGAGCTGACATGCAGGGAAGTATACAATTTTTCTGTTTTTGTCTATATTTATATATATTTTTTATATTTTTTATTTATATATATATATATATATATATATATATATATATATATATATATATATATATATATATATACCATAACCTGAATTCATATTTATTTTGTTTTACAATAGCTTACGTATGAGTCATGCCACAAGTGACTAGGAATAAATAACATGATTCGTTCCCTATAGACATCAAGTTCACTGTAAAAATATGGCATATCCTTAAAATTCATTGTTATTCTCTCATTATAATTCTTCCAAAACATATGCAAGTAAACTCACATTTTTTCATGAATGCCTGACTTACACACATATCATGTTTCTTTTTCTTACTGACATCAAGATCTATATTAACCAGATATATTTTGTTTTCAAGGCATTTGGTTTTGTGCCCCTTTTTATGTGCATGCACTTACTGCTTAACGCATTATTAGATTTATGTGTGCTTTGAACTGATTTTTACAATGAAGCTTTTTAAGGTAGGTTCCACTCATACATGTCATGTTGTGAAAGGAGAAATGACAATGTTTGCAAGGTTATGCAAATGTGTTATCTCTTCCTCCACCTCTACTGACTGCATTGATATTATGATGGATTTCATGATGTACAATGCATCTAATTATTATACAGCGCTGAAAGTGCATGCCAAGCTGTAAAGTGAAGATACAATTTTGCAGGCATAATGAATCCCTGCATTTGTGCATAGCATGAAATCTAATTTTAGTCCTTAAAATGTGCAGTGAAAAAAAAGGTGACTTGCTCACATCCAGGAAGCCCAGATTCAGATTCAACCACTTCAAAGAAGTGACATTACAACTGTCATTGTTGTGTTAAAAAAAGCATTTGGTCATTCTCGTAGCTTCACAGATTCAGGCCTTATGAGTCACACAATTAACTTACACATGAACAAACTGCATTCTTTCTTGCAACTAAATCATATATTTTGATGAAAAATATGCTTTTTATCAATATACCACAGATGTGACAACTATGACCATTATTTATCTAAAACTATTTAATTGTGTACCCTAAATAATGACTTCAAACCTACTTAGCAAATTATTCTTGCATTTCTTTTATTTAGTTGGTGTCAATTTGACTCTCTTTGAAAGGATAAATATAATATTTTTTTCTCTAAAGATATAAACATATTGATCAATTTATATATTAAATATAACATACTGTAAGTATAAATGGCTGTAATTGAAGCATAACTAGAATGACATTGAACTCAATGCTGTGCATTCATACCACACTTCTTCTGAATGGGGTTCCTGCAATAAATGGGTATTCTTCACCAGACAAGAGAGTTTGAAAGGGTAAGGCCCCATACACACGAGAGGATTTATCCGCAGATACGGTCCAGCGGACCGTATCCGCGGATAAATCCTCTCGAGGATTTCAGAAGATTTCTATGCGATGGCGTGTACACACCATCGCATTGAAATCTGCGCTGAAATCCTCTGCAGATGACGTGTCGCGCCGTCGCCGCTATTATGACGCGGCGACGGGCGCGACGCTGTCATATAAGGAATTCCACGCATGCGTCAAATCATTACGACGCGTGCGGGGAATCCCTTTGGACGGATGGATCCGGTAAGTCTGTACAGACGAGCGGATCCATCCGTTGGAATGGATTCCAGCAGATGGATTTGTTGAGCATGTCAGCAAATATCCATCTGCTGGAAATCCATCCCAGGGGAGATTTATCTGCGGATAAAGATCCGCTGGCGTGTACACACCATAGGATCTATCCGCAGAAACCCATTTGATGGGATTTATCTGCGGATAGATTCTATGGTGTGTATGGGGCCTTAGATGTCTGTGGGTTTGACTTACTAAAGCAAGTGAATATTAACTTAACTTAATAATCACTTGCCGCCTGCCTGACAGCGATGTGTTTGCAGATGGGCAGCCACGCTAGACAAAGCAACATACCGATATGTTGCTGCCTACTTCTGGGTTTAAAGCGTGTGCATACTCGCCCCTCGCCCAGCTCTCACTGTGTGCACAATTGTCAGCAAGTCCCAGGGTCAGCTAATGACACCACCTGGTGGCACCACTAGGTGACTCTGCCATGTGACCCCGCCTTTACCTTGCAGTCAATGAAGGTGGAACTTTTTTTTGTTCTTGATGATTGACAATTGATTTACATCAAGGTTTTTTTTTATCTTTTAATTGTCAAAAACTGTCTCCGTGTTTTTATTACTTTTTGACACTCTTTTGGTAAATGGGTAGGGGTACCATGTACCCCATACTCATTCACATGGGGAGGGGGCTGGGATCTGGGCCCCCCTCTTTCTTAAAGGGGGTTTCCAGATTCCGATAAGCAGACCTCCACAGCCACAGCCCAGGGTTGTGGGGAAGAGATCTTTGTCCCCATCAACATTAGGACAAGGTGCTTTGGGATGGGCTTTATTAAAATCACTTCTCCTGAAAAAATTATTGTTTTTAAAAAAAGTGTTGCATCAATACTTGTCCCACAGGGCAGTATCCAGGCCCCCATGCCCCTTTTATGGCCAATTATTTGCCTTTAAAATAGGCACTTTTGATTTTTCAAGTTTGGCTCCCATAGACTTCAATGGGGTTCAGACTTTTCCCCTGTTCGGGAGTTCTTCTGTGAACTGAACAGGGGGGTGTTGGGTCCATCCCTAATGGCCGACCTAAATGTTTAGGTAAGAAAGGTTCATGTTTTAGAGGGCGCCATAATGTAGGGAATATGTTCTACTTTCTTTACAGTGCACACTGACACTCTATGCCAGAAGCTTCGCAAAGAAACCTAGCAGAGCATTCCTTCCAAGCAAACCTATTAGGACAAACAAAAGCCTAATGTGTAGATAATAGGCAATAAAACACTGTCAGCGGACAACAGTTACAATCTTCCATGTGATATATCTATATATTTTTATAGTAGTCTATAAAAACAAAGTTCTAGCTTTGTTGCCTTCAGAAATGTGTTCCTTATATACCTATGCTGTAGCTACCACCACTACAAATGAAAGTATTTAAATATTAGTAGAGATAGGGGGGAAAAATAGCATACCCATTAAGTAACCGCATTTTCCACTATGATGAGATGATAGTAGGTGTAATTCATGAATATAATGAGAAACAAAAGCATATTAGAATTTACAGCGATCACTGGCCTGTGGCTCGTTTGATTGTGTCTCTATTGATGTTTAAATTATACAATTATATGGATATATTTAATATGGTGGATGTCAAAGATCATTTCATTTGAACTTGCAATAAATTATTACAGTACCTTGGGTCAGACAAATGAAACCAAATGAAGATAAATGTGGCCATATCTGAAATATTATAATACATATTTTGAATAAGTCTTTTTTTTTTATAAATTAGTGGAGTTCCGTTGTATACATTAATATCAGGAGCAACACTCTTGTGTTTCAATAATAATTTTGAGTTGCTAAATACATTTAAACACTGTCAAACTATGATGACCTACAACATTTGATGCATTTATATATAGGTGTTGTATTTTTACAGTTTAACTTGTACTCAGATACAGTGAAAAAGTTAACTTTCATGTGAAAATCCAATTTGGTTAACCTTTTCATTTCAGCAGAATGATGGACAAATTAACAGAACTAAGCCAAGCATTATAATATAGTGGTAGACACTTTGCTTTTTGGATCTGTTGAGCAATCTTAAATTTTGTGTGCATGCATGCTTGTATTAAATTGTTTTCTATTTTGGAAAACAAAATAAGAAAATAAAAGATACCAAAATTCAAAAATCTCAGAAGGTAAATATTAAACACACAACCATGAATTACTATTCAGACAGAATTATAGTAAAAAAAATCAAAAAATAGTGTTGAGACCCATGGGAGATCCTGTCTCCAGGGAAAAATGATTCCCCTTTACTTTTGAGCTCTCCCTATCTACTACTTCCTACCTATTACAGCTGCTAATCAGTGACACAAGTAAATCAACAAATGTGAAAGCCCCCCCCACCGACAGAACACAATAGGGCAGATCCACATACATCTGCGCCGGGCGCAGCGTATCTAAGATACACTACGCCGCTGTAACTTACTTTGCTTTGATTTGAATCCACAACGAATCCACGCCATAAGTTACGGCGGCGTAGTGTATCTCTCGCGGCGTAAGGGCGCGGAATTCAAATGGCTGTGATGGGGGCGTGTTTTATGTTAATACGTCGTGACCTGACGTAATCAAAGTTTTTTTTTAACTGCGCATGTGCCGTCCCTGGGGGTATCCCACTGCGATTGCTCTAAATTAAAACCGGAACCAGCCAATGCTTACGACGGTGACGTCATTCTACGCAAAGTCCTATTCGCAAACGACTTACGCAAACGACGCAAAAAATTCAAAATTGTACGCGGGAAGGACAGTTATACTTAACATTGAGTACGCCACCATATAGCAGCTTTAACTATACGCCGGAAAAAGCCGAACGCAAACGACGGAAAAAAATGCGCTGGGCCGACGTACGTTTGTGGATCGCCGTAAATAGATAATTTGCATTCTCGACACGGATTACGACAGAAACGCCACCTAGCGGCCGTGGAAAAATTGCATCTAAGATCCGAAGGCGTACGAAGACGTACGCCTGTCGGATCTAGCCGAGATGCCGTCGTATCTTGTTTTGAGGATTCAAAACAAAGATACGATGCGGGAATTTTGAAATTACGCCGGCGTATCAATAGATATGCCGGTGTAATTTCTTTGTGGATCTACCCCAATAGCTTTTTGGGAGGCATTCCCCCCATCCACAATTACTGTGTTGATAAGAAAAAAAAGGGCTTATTGAATCGAAGTGAAAGGAAAAGTAAATCTAGTCATCTATCGGCTTCTTTACAGAAAGCCCAAACTAAGCTATGGCAGAAAAAAAGTGCATTTTAAATTTTTTCCCTAAAGGTGCACTTAACCCTTAAGGTTGATTTCTATTTTTATAACAAAGGATTTGTACTGTATGTACAAATTAAATTGCATGTCGTCTTTAACCACTTGATCTCCAGGGGATTAAATCTCTTTCGTGACCTGTGCATTTTTTGCTACACTGTGCTACTTTAAATGGTAATTGTGTGGTCATGTAACACTGATATGTATTTTTTCACACATATAGAGCTTTCTTTTGGTGGTATTTGATCACCACACTGGGTTTTTTAGTTGTTAGGGATCTCCCATCCTGGGTGGGTGTCATATGACGTCCTGGGCTACCCTGCCATCTAGGGGGCCCGCGCACATGCACTCCGCTTCACTCGGGAGCTAGTGCGTGTGACTGGTGTCCACGATGTCCCCCGGGCATCCGCGATTGCCGGTGACACAGCCAAGGACATGAATCTGTGTGAGGGGAGACTGATGGTGTGTTCCCTTGTGAGTCCCTGCCCCCTACAGTTAGAATCACTCCCTAGGATACACATTTAACCCCTTGATCGCCCCTTAGTGTTAACCCCTTCCCTGCCAGTCACAGTTATACAGTAATCAGTGCATTTTTATAGCACTGAACGCTGTATAAATGTGAATGGTCCCAAAATAGTGTCAAAAGTGTCCAATGTGTCTGCCGCAATGTCACAGTCGCAATAAAAATTGCAGATCGCTGCCATTACTAGTAAAAAAAAATAAGTATTTCCCCTATTTTGTAAACGCTATAACTTTTGTGCAAACCAATCAATATATGCTTATTGTAGAAGGATACATATCGGCCTAAACTGAGGATTTTTTTTTGCTTTTTTGTGTTTTGTTTTTTAAATGGGATATTTATTATAGCAAAAAGTAAAAAATATTGTGTTTTTCTCAAACTCTTTACTCTTCTATTGTTGTTTTTACTAATCAATGTGACTGATTTTACTCCCTTTTCTTGGCTGGGACCTGCTGATCAACTTGTACTGTACCCTACGCTATGTGCATAGGGCAGTCTGCAAGTTGTTAAAGAAAGAAATGTTTGATGCTACAGTTTAGATAAAAGTTGGGAAAGTAAACAATAAAAAAGCATTAAAAAGGCTCCTCAATCCCCCAACAGATAATTAAAAGGCAGCATCAGCAAATACTTTTAATAAAAGTAAACCTTCCTGTCCAGGGATCCAGCACTGCCCTCACCTGGGATGGTTCTTCACCAATCTCTGGGTCCCTGGCACTGCCATGTCTAGTGCAGGAATCTGTTTGTGGTTTCACAGCTGGCTTCCCACTGTGCATGTTGCAAATTGTGAACTGCTTTGCGAATGGTACTGACATTCTGGGAATTGTGATTTGTCCCAGAAGGCTGTTGGCAAAGGGGTAGGTTGCTAGGTGATAGATGCTAGGCATATGTGGGAGAGGGTACCTATCAAAACATTAACCTTTTTTTATTAATATGTTAAATAATAGGCCTTTGGCATTTACATGTCTATTAATTATCAGTCTTTAAACATATCACTATTTACCTTGATATTGATTATGCACATAAAAAAACATGTTCTGGAAATACTAGAATACAGGAGAGGCTAAACCATCACCCTAACTGGAAACTTACCAAAGACTAAAGCCGAATATTTTTTTAATTTATTATGAATAATGCATACATTCATTCTAAAGCAATCAATACCAGTCAATAAAAGATTACAGTGGTTAGTATGTTAAAGTATCTAAATCAATAATCAAAAAAATAATATATTGCAGCTTTCAAGACTTTAGATGAGGTGGCTATGCTATGTTTTCTACTTTATTCTGTATTTTTCTCTTTATTTTTCTTTGATGATGTGAATAACACAAATCCTGTCCCTGGATGGCAGGGCATAAGTCAACTGTACTTTTGGAGGCAACCATGGTTGCCACCCAGGCTGAACTTCAAACATGTCTTCCCTTGTTCATTTTTATAACATAAGGGCCTCATAAGATTGTTAGTTTACAGAAGAAAGTTATTACCAGGAATAAACACAGTGAACAATGGGCATAAAGAAATAATTGTCATTGTCATCCATTTAAAAAAAACAATTTTGGCAGAGTAGCATAAAGCTCTAAACTCAGCTTGTCCATTCTTGCTGTCTGGAAAGAACTCGCACTGAGAGGCAATTATCACATGTGGTAAGGATGGAAAAAATGGGTTGCTTTTTGCCATGAGCCTCAGTTTCCTACATAGCATGTTGTCTTCAAAAAACATTTTGCCTATGTGCAATAGGATAATTGAGTCCTTTGTCAGTAAACAGTACAAACTCTTTAAAACAATAATCAATACTGATCACACTGGGACAAGATGAGTTATGATTGGTTGTTAAGAGTGAATGATTAGTTAGATCCAAAATGATAATTACTAAAGGCTAAGAAAGCAATACTTTGGTCCATGAAATTGATCCAATAGCCCTTGAGATGTCAGAAGGGAATTTGTGTTCCTCATGTGTGACAAAATCTGCAACAGTTGTACGATAGGTGTAATTTTGCTTTATTAATTTTGTAACTGTATGTATGGTTTACGATTTTGTAGTGCACATGGGAACTCTTTTTCTAAGATACACAAAATGTAATTAGTCTTTATATTAAATTCTGTTCTTGTTGTCAACTTAGAGATATAAATGAATTTTTTCAGCATTATTGATTTTTTTTTACAAATCCAAAACATATAATTGTTTTGTTTTAGGAATTGAAGTAACCGTAGGAAGTTGCTATAATATTTTTGCAGTTAAATGTTGTGCTATATATTTTCACATTAATTTGCCAACTTTTAATAGAAAAAAAAGTTTATTCCAATTCCTTTTATCCTCATACTTATGTGAATTATCTTCCCATGGTGTACCAACTATGTTTATGTTAAAATTATATATTCCAGCAGCTTCCTGCATTTGCTAGTTATTCACAGCAGCATAATAATCATATATTTCAACAATATGGTCTTCTTCACTTAAAGAAGTTTAAGGTCTTCTATAATTAGAGGCACTTGACTTTCTATAATTTAAAAGCAATTGCACCATAGTTCTGTGAACTGACCCCCTGCTGATTGGAACGGAATCCGCCCTGTGTGAAAGGGGCCTTAAAGTAAAATCAGCAGTGTCCCTTAGGCCTCGTACAGACGAGCGGATCTGTCCGATGAAAACGGTCCGCGTACCGTTTTCATCGGACATGTCCGCTGGGATCATTTGGTCTTATGGCTGTACACACCATCAGACCAAATTTCCCGCGGACAGACGACGCGGTGACGACGCGGTGACGTGGCGGTGACGATGACGCGGCGACGTGCGCGAACCCGGAAGTTCAATGCTTCCATGCATGCGTCGAATCACTTCAATGTCATACGCGGGTTCTCAGGCCAGCCCAGCTATCGGGCCTCCCAAAGCTCAGGCAATGTGAATACTGCTAATAATATCATTGCCACTTTTACCAGGTAGTATCTGGGTTTAAAAATAAATCGGGTGCACTGTCCATTGTGACTATTGGGGAATATATTTAAACTAAAATGTTTGTGTTCAAACCTCAGCTTTAACCACTTAAACTCTGCAACCCTTTTATGACCACGGCATTTTTTGCTATTCCGCACTGCGCTATTTTAACTGACAATTGCGGGGTTATGCAACACTGTACCCAAATGAAATTTATATAATCGTTTTCACACAAATAGAGCTTTCTTTTGGTGTTACTTGACCACCACTGGGTTTTTTATTTTTTATTATATCGACTAAAAAATCCTGAAAGATCTAATATATTTTAAATTGAAGAAAAAACTGCGCTGATATAAAAATAAGTAACAAGCTGCTACATACAAACAAACAAAGCCAGCAAAATAATAAACAAAAAATGTAGCGCTAACAAACTCAAAATTATATAGTACCAAGTGAGGTAACAACTCTCATAGTGTAAGAGCATAAAAATAAACAATTAGCATGGATGAAAGTAACTAAAACAATGCTCAATGTAAAACAAAAAATGAATGAAGTCTATGTTTAAAGATAAGTAGACGTCAGATGGAATAATTGATGCAGGAAAACAGGTGAGCTGCAATCCAGTGATTAAGATGCAACAGGTGTACAAGTTGTCTGTAGAACCCCGTGAAGATCACAATCACATCAAAGTATGAAATAGGTAAAACACTCTTACCAGATGGTGTTGGACTCTACTACCTTATAGCAAAGAGTCAGCCAAACATTGTGGTCTTTGAGAGCCGGGACCACTAGAAACCGGACTTGGATCATATGCAGGGCTGGAACTCCAATGGAATGGACAACAGGAACCCGCAGTACTTGAATGGTGTATTTGCGTCAATGCCACAGGCTCTGAATAGGATCTTTGGACCATCAATCAGGAGATGCAGGCAGAGGACGTGGCTAGAGCTCACAATGAAGCCATGCGGTGGATGATATGAAAATGGAAAAGAAAAAGGAACTCCAATGGTGCAGGTCAATAAAAACCAATAGGTTTATTTGTAAAAGTCATAAAAATGACAAGGATAAAAGTGATCACGTACAGGGGTAGCAATGTGGGGTGCTCGATGGCAATACCCGACGCGTTTCGGCTCAGTAAGCCTTCAACAGGGGCATAAAGATGCACCCCCACATTGCTTGCTTAAATACACATAGTGGTTACAGGGCCCTCCCCCAACAGGGTGGAGCCATAAAACAGGATATGATGTAACAAGTATGCGTTGTAACAAACATATAAATAAATAAATAAAAAACACAATAGATCTCCAATCTAATATGCATAAAATACCAATATCACATGCATCAAATACAGTAAATCTCAACAAAATGCATATGTCATATTAATCGGAGCTAGTATTCTGCAACACTTTATAGTTCAGCAAAAAACATAATTTATACTGTGTCACCAAACAAGGAACTCTCTAATTAATGTCTATGAGAACACTATACCACCACGGTATATTCGTTGCATACTGTGACATGATGTAGCTTAGAATGATATACAACATTTTAAAAAAACAGCGGAACTAGACATAGCTCATAGTTGTGTCACCAGACAGGGAAACTTCCTGAATGTTGTGTATGGGGACACTGCACTACCATGTTAAATTGTGGCCTTTACATAATCGATGCAGTGAAAAAAACGGGCCATCAGCAACCTGTCATCAGTGGGTGACAGTGCTGTTATATAAAAAAATATATAGATTATTATCCATGTTGTTTCTCCGCCGCAAAGATTATTATCATTAATTTTCTGATTTAATACTGTGTCATTTGGTGACCTGCGATGTCCCAGTCTGGGCGGGACATTCGGGGCCACCTTTGCACTGTATGCAAATAACTCTCTGACACTTCCCGTTCCATATGGGAATTTATTCAGAGCATTTCCCTACAGTGTCTGATCTGTTTAGCATTTGGCACTTTGAGTCTTACTGTGAGTTTGCTCACGGTGTGTGCAACGTCCCTAGGCTGCTATAGCCTGTGAGTTTGTGGTATCTATTATCGCTTCTCCGATTGGTTGACGGTGATTCGTCACGCGATATGCTGTCAGCCCCACGGCGTACGCCGATTGGTGGCTGTGGCTGCGTGATGTATTCCCGCCCTCCGGTCGGTATGGTTGGGTCCCCAGCTCTCTGTCAGACACTGACTACAAGGCACGCCCCCCGATACCCTATTGGTACGCGTATTCTCTCGCGTCTGATAGGCTATCGCGAGGCATCTGCTGATTGGCCGGTGCGGCTTTTGGCCACGCCTTTTGGCACGTCCGATTGGTGCTTGCGCGGTTTGTATACACCAGCGCTGCACCGATCGGAGTCATTGCGGGGTTGTTCCCCATTTATCCAACCATCTATGGGGGACTCTATATATTTTTTTATATAACAGCACTGTCACCCACTGATGACAGGTTGCTGATGGCCCGTTTTTTTCACTGCATCGATTATGTAAAGGCCACAATTTAACATGGTAGTGCAGTGTCCCCATACACAACATTCAGGAAGTTTCCCTGTCTGGTGACACAACTATGAGCTATGTCTAGTTCCGCTGTTTTTTTAAAATGTTGTATATCATTCTAAGCTACATCATGTCACAGTATGCAACGAATATACCGTGGTGGTATAGTGTTCTCATAGACATTAATTAGAGAGTTCCTTGTTTGGTGACACAGTATAAATTATGTTTTTTGCTGAACTATAAAGTGTTGCAGAATACTAGCTCCGATTAATATGACATATGCATTTTGTTGAGATTTACTGTATTTGATGCATGTGATATTGGTATTTTATGCATATTAGATTGGAGATCTATTGTGTTTTTTATTTATTTATTTATATGTTTGTTACAACGCATACTTGTTACATCATATCCTGTTTTATGGCTCCACCCTGTTGGGGGAGGGCCCTGTAACCACTATGTGTATTTAAGCAAGCAATGTGGGGGTGCATCTTTATGCCCCTGTTGAAGGCTTACTGAGCCGAAACGCGTCGGGTATTGCCATCGAGCACCCCACATTGCTACCCCTGTACGTGATCACTTTTATCCTTGTCATTTTTATGACTTTTACAAATAAACCTATTGGTTTTTATTGACCTGCACCATTGGAGTTCCTTTTTCTTTTCCATTTTCATATCATCCACCGCATGGCTTCATTGTGAGCTCTAGCCACGTCCTCTGCCTGCATCTCCTGATTGATGGTCCAAAGATCCTATTCAGAGCCTGTGGCATTGACGCAAATACACCATTCAAGTACTGCGGGTTCCTGTTGTCCATTCCATTGGAGTTCCAGCCCTGCATATGATCCAAGTCCGGTTTCTAGTGGTCCCGGCTCTCAAAGACCACAATGTTTGGCTGACTCTTTGCTATAAGGTAGTAGAGTCCAACACCATCTGGTAAGAGTGTTTTACCTATTTCATACTTTGATGTGATTGTGATCTTCACGGGGTTCTACAGACAACTTGTACACCTGTTGCATCTTAATCACTGGATTGCAGCTCACCTGTTTTCCTGCATCAATTATTCCATCTGACGTCTACTTATCTTTAAACATAGACTTCATTCATTTTTTGTTTTACATTGAGCATTGTTTTAGTTACTTTCATCCATGCTAATTGTTTATTTTTATGCTCTTACACTATGAGAGTTGTTACCTCACTTGGTACTATATAATTTTGAGTTTGTTAGCGCTACATTTTTTGTTTCTAATATATTTTACTTTCTGCTATAAAAAATATCCAATAAAAAAATAATCAAATGTATTCATAAATTTGGGGCAAAATGTATTCTGTTATTTGCTTTTAGTAAAAATAAAAATAAATAAAAACAATACGTGTATATTGATTGGTTTGCATGGAAATTATAGCATCTACAAACAATAATACAGTATACTGTATATACTGGAATTTTTATTTATTTATTAGTTTATACTAGTAATGGCCGTGACCACCGACTTATAGTGGGTCTGTAATAGTACAGCAGGAAATCTGTCACTAACTAGCACTGGACAGGAACTGACTAACTGACACTAAGGCCCCGTACACACCATAGAATCCATCCGCTGAAAAATCTCAGCGGATCGGTTTCAGCGGATAGATTCTATGGTGTTTACATTCCTGCAGATATTTATCCGCGGGAATTTCATGATTCCAGCAGATAAAAATTTGTAGACATGTCTACAAATCTATCCGCTTGAATCGATCCCAACGGATTGATCCGCTGGTCTGTACAGACTCACCGGATCAATCTGTCCGAAGGGATCCCCCGCATGCGTCGTAATGATTCGACGCATGCGTGGAATTCCTTATATGACAGCGTCGCGCTCGTCGCCGCGTCATCATCGCGGCGACGGCGCGACACGTCATCGTGAGGGGATTTCGGCGCGGATTTCGATCCTATGGTGAGTACACTCCATCGGATCCAAATCCGCTGAAATCCTCGAGAGGATTTATCCGCGGAAACGGTCCGCTGGACCGTATCCGCGGATAAATCCTCTTGTGTGTACTAGGCCTAACATCACCAGTGACACTAATACAGCAATCAGTGCTAATACTGTACACTGTCACTGTACTTATGGCATTGGCTGGGAAGGGGTTGACATTGAGGGGCCATTAAAATTGTTAACTGTGTGCCTAACAATGTGTAATGTGTGCTGCTTTTATTAAGAGATGTGGTAGTTTTTTTTATCTCTGCTTTGCAGGGAGAAAAAAAAAGACAGCCACATCACTGCTCCATTTACTGAGCCCCCTGTTTTTAGTAAATACAGGGCTCTGTACTGTAATTCTCTAAGCCGATCAGCAGGTTCCAGCCATATATAATTGGCCGCGACCTGCTGACTCACTTGTGCTGTACAGAATGACACCAATGCCAAATCACGTACATGTACATGATCCGACTAAGAGCGACCACCCTGCCGGAGCATTTTTACAATAAGGCAGTTCACAAGTGATTAAGTGGATTAGGGAAAGCTGGAAGCCCCTGATAGACTTTTATTTCTGTGTCTATGTTTTTAGATTTTTCCTTACTTCCTGTCTGATGAACCTGTCCTGTCTGATAAACCTATTGCCAGCTGGAATAAATAGGAAGGTAAATGTTTCTAACAACCCTAGATGGCAGATTGTGGCATACACCTGGCCCTATGACGAGCTTTTATCCTACCGGATTATAAGCTGCACATTCACCAGTGAACTTAAAGCTGACGGCATATCTGAACCTCTTAAAACACAGTCAGCTGTGCGGTTGTGGATAACTACTTGCTGTTTGTTTTCACGTGGGTCTTAGGACCCTCTTATCTTACTAAATCTTTCAATAATACAAAGTCACGACAGGTCTACCTTCGCAGTTGCCCCCTTCTTGGTCGCCGTGTGAGAGTGCTCTCCGCGGTCGGCTCCTGGCTCCCTAGCGAGCGGTTGATCTCTGTATAGAATTCTCCTGACGAAGCAACTTTGTTGCGAAACTAGTCGAGATCCTGTGTTGTATGACCCCCTTCTTTTCACCGCCACCCTGTGTTCAGGGTTTATTCCATCTCGGTGACCTGTACGGTTGGTCGTACAATGTGCCCATCGTTCTACATTGTTGTCTTTTGATGTATTTTACGATTATGTGTGTTTTGTATTTTTTGATACTATGTTAAATAAACTGACATATGTATTGTATCTTTACTACCTCTCTACTCTATTTTTGTCTTTTCTAGTACTGATATAGCCACCCTGCCCCCTTGTTTTTTGGTCTATTGGGCCTTTGGGGTCCCTCCAGTCCTTACTCTATACTACATTAATCTCCAGGATGATGGTACTATAACTTTCTGTATTTATTGTTTACATTAAGAGGCTCATATTTAAATCATCTAGATGGCAGAAGTTGTAATCCTTCTCTAAAACAATCCAAAATAAATAAAAAATATTTTTAAATCAACATTAATTTTAAAGCTGAAGTCCAGGCAAACAGTTAAATACACATAGGAAACATATATGAAGAGATGCTATACCCACCAAATAAATAGCTTTTTTATAAATCAAATCCTATGACAAACACCTCCCTGGAACACATCAAAACCAGGTGGTGACACCAATTACAATTACATCAAAGTTTGGTTCACTGGATGTTCAGAGAACACAGCAGGAAGTTTGCAAATCCTGATCATAGCACTGAACTCCATTGAAATCTAAGGGTGCTTAATCTTGTTATATTTGTCTGGCCTTGTTCAAGGCTGATTTGCAAGTCATTGATAAAAAAAGGACATGGATACATTGGTTTGTGCAATAAATGTCACCGGCGCAAAAACAAAATTAATAATAGTAATGCAAGGTTAGCTGCAGCTCCAATTTCCTCACTAGATGTGGTAAAAAGATTAAATGTATAAAGATAGGTAGCTGCACCAACCCCAGTTCATACATTTTAAAGTGTAAAGCGAATAATCAATGTATCAATTGGTACTCAATCAATTATAAAGTGTCTTTAACAACCAATATAATACTCACATCAATGTGTACAACATATTCATTTATACAAATTACATGTAGTGCTTCAAACAAAAACGTGATTCAAACAAAAACATGATACAGTACAAAAAAAAAAGAGTCCTAGTGTTAATTCTTCATAAAATATCTCACATGTCCAAATATAAATTCAATTGTGATTCACCACCACCTTCCAGAGTTTGCACTCACCAAAAAGCAGTAATCAAAAAGCCTTAAGAAATGCCTGGTTCAGTTGGTTCTTTATACGAATACACCAGAGGTTTACCCAGCAGATGTGGCAATGTTCTTTTGATGTGCCTCCACCATTTAGTATTCTTTAATTCTCATGAAAAACAAACGGTCATCATTGCACAACATTCCTCAATTTATTATGCTTTAAAAATTAACAAAGTGTTCACTCACATTTAGGGCTCTTTCACACGGACGTGTCCGTGTACGGTCTCCCCTTTGCTCAGCAGGGATCGTTCCGTTGATCCACGCTGAGCATGCAGATGACAGCTCCATCTCTGCACACTGTGCAGGAATGGACCTGTCAGGGCTCCGCTCTCCCCTATGGGGGATCGTATGAAGACGAACTGTAGAGTCAGTTTTCATCCGATCTGCCAGACGGATGGAAAATAGGGTTTCCATCTGTCTGACTTTAGCGGATTGGAGCGAATCGAATGTCAGCGAACATGTTACCGCTGACATCCATTGCTCCATAAACCTGTAGGGAGTGTCCGTTCAGGTCAGCCTAATAAACTAGACAGGCACTAAGTCTATCAAGATTTCCAAACAGAGCCTTTGCTTCGCCACTCTGTCTCATTAAGCCAGCGTGTGGTTCAAGCCTTGGTTTCAGGGTGGGTCAGGGGCCGGATATGACTAGGCTAGTTGACCGACACTGACGTCATATCTGACCACGGACCCGCACTGAAACTAAGTAACACAATTCCAGTTTTCTAGTATTGTTTGCTATGAGAGAGAGGGAAGCTGTATCAAAATCTCATTAAATAAGGATCAGAATCACATCTGAACCTTGTCAACTCACACTGCAGCTGTTCCTTAAAATGGCACTGCAAACCGGCTTCAAATCTCACTACATCGTTGTTAACCTTGACTAAAAGTGACATGTTTAGTTTACAAAGAGGGACAATGATCTGTCATTTAGCAGTGATAGCACTACTGGTATGAAATTACCGATTCTTGGTTGGCTTCTGCTTGTAAACAAACCAGCTGGGGATTCTGGATTATGTCAATATAGAACAGGCAATGGTGTGCATGCACAAACATATTAGCATGTGCCCGAGAAGAATTGTGCACAAACTGGTACCAAATGGCCTATTTAGGATGAAC